>NW_016914697.1:74829-118667 GCF_001483705.2 Eufriesea mexicana
TGCTGAACCAAAAAATAACAGAGCGACAGCATCGACGACGAAGTTTCACGTAGAATCTACAACATTGAAGCTTTTTCTTTCAATTTTAACGCCATCCCATCCGACGAAAAATTAAATAAATATTACACCGAACGTATAATTTTCAAACTAAGAACCTCGATTTGAAAGCCGGATTATTCGCATTGTATTTTATTACTCGGTTAATTAGAGCCATCGATCGAAAGTGGATCGGTGAAATTTTAAATAGCCGAAGAAAGTTAAACTTTGACTTTTCCAAGTTCCAGGATGTAAATTTGCAACGCGAGTCTTTGACACCTGGGGGTTATAAATTGCCAACTCGTCCGTTGCCCCAATTTGTCGACCCTCCTTTTCCAACGATCTGTATCTCAACGAGCATTCCGGACCTACATCTGAACCTACTTGCCCCGAAGAACACTTAAATCATTTGCAAAGAAATTGCTTTCGTTCAGGCGCCCCAACAAAGAACTACTCGATTTCCACGACTCACTTTCACGGTGCATTTCCAATGTACTTCTTTATCCGATACTGGAGAGCGTCAGGGAATCTCGTCGACGACCTTACCGCTCATTCGTATTCGTTCGTTCAAGTTCACGCGTGATCCTCAACATTTATCATCATCACTTTCCCTCGATTCGTCGTCGAACGACTCGAGACTCCCCAGCCGACATAACGACGTTATCATCGGGTTTAAGTGAGAGTCTCCGGTTCCCCCGATAGCGCCGTGGGACGCGTCACTGTCACGCTTCGTCTCCTTAAGCTTCGTCCCCACTCGCGCAGGGGTAGCTACCCTCACCTTATCGCTGGTTCCTTGCTTCCCTCTCGTACGAGCAGACCCATTCACGTCCTACTTAGGAGTGCTCTCGATCAATCATATTCAAATTGAACGCGTAGCTCACGAGGATCCGCGACGATGACGCGAGTCACAGCGAGCTCTGTGTCCTCGCCAGTTGGGCCGGAATGAGAAACGCGGTTGTATTATTTTCTCGCGTGCAACGATTTCGGTTCCTCGCTAATAACGATATCCTCGAATTTTGGGTTTCGAGAGAGAAGAGTATGAGCTCTCGTGTATAGAGAGCGATAAATCGAATTCCGCTGGGAGACTTTGGGTACTCGGGGGTGAATTATCAGATCGCGATGCGTGGATACGCGGAGTGTAATAAGAGGTGATCAAAAGCGAGTGGGGGGTAAGTTAACACCCCTGGTTTTAGCAATCGAACACGGTCCCTATACGTTTACGTTCTCGCGCTAGTTTCCCGTTTCTAGATTTAATGTCCCCGCTATAGAATTTCCGGATGGAAGGATCGTGTCGCATCAACGTCGACGCAATTCCGAATTTTCGGAAGGACACTTCGATTCATCGAGCTCGCCAATTAATGCTCCATCTGCAACGTAATCGTCGCCGAAGGACAAGGCGAAACGCAATTATCTAACCCTAGAGCCTTTCGCCGGAATCGCAATTAACGTGGTCGTTATAGAAGATGACAATCCGACGTGGAATATTAGCGAAACAGTCGCAACTGTTTTCTATGCAGAGAGAACGTCTTACGACCGGAAGTTGCCCGACAATGCACTTTGTAGTCGCTGGCCCGTTTCTTCGACGGAATGTAGGGCGCGCAGGCGAACGTCGGAGGGTAAATGAAGCGATTCATCGAGATACGGAATTCAGATTATAACTCGGAACGTTAAAGGCTATTTTCCTTCGAGATCAAACCAGCGCCGGTTAACAATAGGTCGAGGAATAATGGGGCGAAAATAACAGGTGCTTCGGCGCACCTCCACACCGGCATTTGGACCGTGTGGCCCGTGTACGAGACCGCTTATGCGAGTTTATTATACGTATTAACACGATCGATCACGTGCCACCGTTTGTCCGTTCCTCGTCGACTATCGATCTTGCGAGCTTCGACGAGAGGAGGCGAAGGAAAATCGGCAAGTACCGTTTCGCGTTTCGTCGTATCGCGTTCTCCTTGGCGTTCGGCGAAACTATACATGCTTATCTCTTATTTATTTCTTCGAGAATAATTCAGATCGCGGTATCAAACTCCTCCGCAAGAAATTCGATTGCCGTTCAATTAAATTTTCTAAATCGTCGTAGAAATCTTTCGTAGCGCTCCGCGAAAAAGCAGCGGCAAGAAACGAGCACCGGATCCTGGTTTCATTCCCCAAACCACTGCCTCCACACCCCGCAAGCAACCCCCGGAATCGTTCCGCCGCTGCAAGAACGAACACCTCCATAACGAACCATTGTAAGAACGCGTTCCGGCCTTGACAAGGCACGAATCGACGTAGTCAAAGAACCGATAACGAGAAGGTTAGGCGAAAACCGCCGTCCCCGAAGAAAGGATATTCGAACAATCCGGCCGTTTAAGCCATCCAGCAGCCCCCTCTCCATCGGACGTAATTCTTCGTCGTGGCGCGTTACAAACGAGTCACCCCTGTGACACGTTCGCCTCCAACGACAGGCAAAGCTATCGCCTACTTGGCCATGGTTCTCGCCCACCCCCGGGTGCCTCGAGATCCAATCGAACCGAGCCGAACACCCCCGCTCCCCACCATGGAATTTCAGCGCGACGAAAAAGCTGCGAGGGAAGGATCTAACGAGGCTAATCGGCCGCAAGGACGTCAATGATTTTCACTAGGCAGTAATTTAACTAATTGTCGACGGGGGCGGACGAATGTCGGTTACGAACCGGCGAAGCCACAGACGGTCGTCCTTGGATTACGAAACGAGCCTCGTTACTGTCGTTAACGATCTGCTTTCATCCGTCCGCGTGACGAGTTCCCATAAACGTGACCCACCGGAAGGAACTCAGCCGCCGGCGGAGGCGTGCAGCATCGATCAGGAACAGCGGAAGCTCGGGCTGCGGTGCGCTTTCTATTATCGACGATGCCTCCACGAACCGGTCCTTTGCCGCCACCTCCGCGTCTCCACCCCGCCACACCACCCCATCTCCATCCAGTCTCCACCCTGCCGTGCCAACCCTCGTCCTCGCCGCTCTCGCAATCGCAAACTAAGACCGCGGCGCGCGTGCATGAGTTTGCCGATCACGTCACCGTTCCCGAAACTTGACTGGCTTCGCGGCGCTACTACGTGCCATTTCTACAGGGTACAGGCCAAAGCCGAGCTACTTGTAATTGATTTACAGGCTCCGCGATCGGCCGAGAAACGCCGCGAGTTTCCGTGCGACGAACGCTGCGACTAAACTGCCGAGGCGTCTTCGAACGCTCCATTTAGGCAGACGCTAGGGCCCTTCTCGCCGCTGCGACGACCATGGCAGCACCCTTCGTTTGCTCGATTGACTGGCGAGAGTTTGCTATTCCAGATTGGGGTGTCTTCCCTGGCAGTTTGAGGTTTCGGTTAGGTCTGCCCTCGGCTCGGGTTAGGTTCGGAATGCTTGATTACGATTGCGAACAGCTTCTCGGGAGCGAGGTCAGGGGTTCGGTTATGGAAAAATCGTCATCGCGTGTGAGCCACGTGGTCGGGACGCGAGTTAACGACCCGCGAGTGACTCGTTGAAAGGAGTCAAGGGTAAGAGGAGTCGCGAGAGACATCGAAACTAAACGTTTGTGGGAAAACGCGTGGGAAATGTTAGAAAACATATATAAGGGTCGGAGAAGGTAAGGTACACAGAGTTGGCAAATTTGACATCGGTAAGGTAGACTTTCTCGGTGCTCCTTGAGCAAACGATGCAACGTCGTCGAGGAACATGGAGACTGGTTATTTAATACAAACTTGGTATGGAAGAATGTACGAGATTTACGCGTTATACGAGTTCTTCCGTGAATCCGATCTCGCAAACGGAAGCCTATTGTCTCGTTACGTCGAGCTTTCTCCTGTCGGAGTACGAAGATTTAGATAACGGAACGTGGGGATGCGTGATTGATTTTACTTTTCACGGATAACGCGACGGTGGGGTGAGAGAGCCAGAGGGTGGAACAGATCGGGGATGATTCGAGAGGGTCGTAAGATCGGGAACGAGGATGATTCGAAGTTTGATGCCGGGATAGTTTAATTGTTTTACGGTGACTGGCGATAGGGACCTCGAGACGATAAAGATCTCGTGTTCCTTTTTTCCTGTTTATCTGTAAAGCATGGTCTCGAGTCGGTTCCCAGGATTTAGTCGCGTAATCCGGATTCGCTAGTATCTTGACCCGGAATATGGACTCGCTAGGTGACGTTTCTGTTATTTAGAGGATATATTCTTATTCAGCCAGTAGTAGTATATAATCCGACTTGGAAGTTAATTAGAGTGTGTGTTTGCTACATAATTGAAGATATTCCGAAACAAACTCCGAGCCAGTTCATTAAGTCCATTCCCTATTCATAACCCGCAGCCTGTTCTCGGACGAAACGGGGCCAACTAGAGCTCAAACGGTAGAAACGCGACTCTCGAGGAGAATCCCCACTCGTTGCACGGTTTCAAAGATTCGTCACGAAAAGCACCGCCAGTTCGATTCCCGATTGCTGTCCTTTCATGCCGAGGTATCCTCAATTACCCCCAATTTCCGTTCGGTTTCGCGCACAAAGGGGTTCCGCTAAACTCACGGCTCGCGGCGCCGGTTCCCGATCTATTCAAAAATTTACCGCGATTCCGTCAGTTTCGATCGGGTCACTCGGCTGGCGCGAAAATAGCGGCGTTTATACGCGGTGGTCGCGGTGGGTCCGTGGGAATAATAGAATTCCGCGTTCCGAGCGTCTCCTAAAATTGGAAAGGAGCCGTGGTATGCATGGCCCATTTTCCGCTGCCCTTCGTTACTCTCGTTACGAAGTCGACGAGAGATTCTCGATACGACCTATATTTCCAGGCGTCCCGACGCTGGCTCGCGTGCACCCCGTGCACCTCTCGCAGTCCGTGTGCTCGCAGTGCCGCTCGATACGCTGCGGCACGACAAAAATTCCACCGCCACCGTCACGGTATCGAACGATTTTACGGTTCGACAAGGCGTTGCACGGGAATTCTCCGTGCAGCCACCCCCTCCGACCCCCGACGCCATCCTTCTTACGTTCCATCGGAGGGCGAATCGGAGATGGAAGGAGGGCGAAACGTCAAAAAGTTACGTGGCTCAAAAGCGTGCCCCGCACCTCATCAATCCTTAAATCGGAAACGAAGTCGACTCGTTTGCCGACCTATTTGGAGAACGTCCACCTTCTTTCTCGGTTACCCTCCGCATCGACGAATCACGACTCGATTTTCGACTTGGCCAAGATTTCCACCCGCTCGAAAGTCGCGCAACGCTATTCAGGGGCTGGGGCTGTGCGAGCAGAGGGTGGAAAAAGCGAGCAGACGGCTTGGACGGTTGCCGGTGCTCGTAAGATATTCGCCGAATGGAACGCAAAGTTACGTTACCCTTGGATAAAGGGGGATTAGCGAGAGTTGTCTCCGCGCCAAAAGAGGCCAATACCCGTTACGTCCACGGTCCGACCGATCCTTCGTCGCCTTTTACCCTCTTCTCCTTCCCCTTTCTTCTCTTTTTCTCTTTTTCTCCCTTTTTCCTCTCGCCCCTTTTTCCTTCGCTTAACCCCACGGACGACGCACGGCTTTTATCTCCAGCGGACGCTTTTGTCTTCTCGTCGTCGCTGCCACCGGCGGCCGACCGGCCACGCGAACGGGGCTGTTGCTCGACGGAAAAGTGCAAGTGATAATGGGATCGTGGGCGAACAGGGATCGCGCCAAGAAATATCCTCGGATCTCTCGAAAAATAATTTTCGAAAACAACGATGGCTTTCGCGAAATAAAATTCCAACTGTCAATCGGGACGCGACGCAAAAATTGGCGACCACGAATTTTCCCGAAACTCTCGCAATTTTTCCCTCTCTATGACCATATTTTTTCCACCTTTTTCTTCTTTTCTCTTCTTTTTTCCCCAAACGTTTCTCTCGTCAAACGAAAACCTTCAACTCGAAAACCGCGCGAGGGTTGCTCGAAATTCGAGCTTGGAAAAATCGTCGGAGGCGCGAGAGAAAGCGAGGAAAAGACTGTGTTGAATTTCGCCGAAAATGGAAAAACCGAACGCGTTTGCGGCTCGAATTCGAACGTCTCTTCTTACCCAGTCTGCTCGCGGTTTCCCGCGTTTCGAGGCTTGGCAGCGGTCCGCGGTCGACTCGTCGCCTCGTAAAAATCACGCGGAAAACGCGGAAAACGCTCGCGAGCTTCGGGGGAAAAACGAGGGTGGACGTGGCACGGTGTTCGTCGGCGACGAGATCTATTTCATGGAATCGTAAACGTTTGCTGCGATGAATACCGGGGCGGCACTTAACCGGGGTAATGCAGTCAGCTGCCACTTCGGTTCCTCCTTTCCCGAACAAGTTAACTTCCGGACTTGGAACGTCTTCGTGAGATCCTCGCTTTGACTATCGGCAAAGAGGATATCTCAGTCGGCATCTCGGGATTAAATGGAAGGGAAGATTGGCCATGGGATCCGACGGATGAAATGAATTTTCAATGGAGGCCCGAGATCGAAGATCCTAAGCGAGAATAAGGATGAGAAACAGAGAGCCTGAAGCGGAACGAGCCCGGCGAAAGGAGCGAAAGGAGCGAAAGGAGCGAAAGGAGCGAAAGTAGGAGGGCGGAGTTAGGTATGCTAAGGTAATCCCGCACCGGTCGGGACTTTTTCTTCCCCCCTTTTCCCTCGTTCCAGGCGATCCGGCTTTCGTGATAAAATTAACAGAATTAATTTAGATTTCTGCGGCCCGTGTTCCCTCCCGTTCGAGTCCAGGCACGAGGATTACTTCGGGTCCATCCGCGGGGCGGAAATGAAGCAAGGAGGAGCCGGTGTTTCGGGAACCGTTAGAAAAACCTACGCGTAATTTGCCGCGGCAGGAAAACTTTTAATTGTACACGCGGAAGTTACGCCGTATTAATAGCGAACCGCGTTTTACGCTTATTAACCGCGGTACAACGTAGTTGCGCTTGGCAGACAGTCAGCTTCCAGTACAAGGTTTACCACTTATTAACTACGATATACTACAGACTGCTCTACAACGCCGGCTACAAGTGAGTTTAATAACTTGAACACCCTTAATCGACTTCGTCGATTTCAACCTAGCTTGGGGAAACACCCAACAGATTTCAGCCAACTTATCAGCCCGCATACCGCGCCGTATTACCTTACCAATCGTACGAAACTTGAAATATCCATCTCCGTATCTCGCCTTGCCGAAAAATCCCCAGCCATAAACCGTATTTCACCCGCGCCTCCAGTTACCATTCGTTCCGGTGCATTTTCTGAACGGACGATCGGACGAGCGAGGAATTCGCCGTAGTGTGCCGATGTAACGCGATTACCTGCCGGGATACTTTCCATGCAAATTCACCGCGAATATGTTCTCGCGGAAGTTTTCTAAACGAATGTTCCATTACGACGACGACGACGACGACGACGACGACGACGAGGTCGAGGACAAGGATGACGCGGAAGGCCAGAGAGTGGAACGCGACGAGAGGACACGAGGCACGGTAATAGGACGTAACGTTGGTCGACGGTGGAATGTTTTTGTTGCTGCCAGTTAACCGCGGGCAATGAGGCAACAAACAACGCCGCAAGCCTTTCTCTTGCACACCTTTGCCCGTGGAATTACACACGCTCGCCGTCGTCGCTTTCTTCTTTTCTTTTTTTTTTTTTTTTTTTTTTTTTTTCCTTTTTATTCCTCTGTCTTCTTTGCTCCCTTTTTCCACCGCCGACCCCGCCGCACCCTCTTTCGCTGACCCCTCGTGACGCGTTGCTGGTCGTTTTTCGATCCGCCCCTGCTCGATCTCCGGCCGACACATTATTTACATGCCTCGATGAAACTTTACCGCCGGTAAATACGGGTCGGGCCGGCGTCTTGAACTTTGAATCAAAATGAAATTCCAGGACCCGGATATATACACGGAATACTGAACGAGGCAGAAATATACGAGCCTTCCTTCTAAGAGTCTAACGCGCAGTCGGATGCGGGGATGGGGCACGGGAAATATTACGCCGAGGGGGCAGCGGGGGACAAAGATGGGAAATCGCGTAGAGGACGGCAATCGAGCGAAAAATTGGGTTGTACAAACATCCCCACCGTTCGCGTATTCATCTTTGCCCTCTCGAGCTTCTCTGTCACGCTTCCTCCTCCTCTTCGACCTCGCAGCTTTACTCCGCTTTCTCATCCAATGTCTCCGACTTTCTTCCTGGCTGCAACCTTGGGAAACGCGCGTTCAGACGGGGCTGGAAATAGATCTCGTATAAAAAGATCCTTTGCGAAACGGTTATGAGGAATCGAAATGGCATTGTGACTTCCGCCGCGGAAATACGCGTGTAATAAACTTGATCCGCTTGTCTGCGCGATCGTTGAGAACGACGGATGTAAGTAACGTTGGGTTGCGCGTGTAAAAGGAATTTTATAAATTTCAAACCGCGTTGGAACTGCTGCTCAGCCATTGTTGCGATTGTTGAGAATCAACAAGTGTTGTTTCTTATCGGGAAGAAAGTTGCGAAAGAACGAAACCGTACTCGGGAAAAATTATTCGCGTTATTGCATTTGGCCTGGAAAGGTTTCGCCAGTAGCGATACCAGAGACATCTCCGACGGGAAGAGATGTAAAGATTCGGTGGTAAATATTTGCCAATATTTACCGACAAACGCTCCGCGTTGAACAGCCTGAAATATCCTCGAACTTGTACTCGATGCGCTAATTAAAATGCAAATATTCCACGTTACAATCAAGCGGAACCAAGGACCGACCCAAGTACCGAGCGCAACCCACCTTTTCCATAGAAACGCCCTGTACACCGACTCGGTCTTCCCGTGTAGCATCCACCCTCGAAGACACTCGGTGTATATATATATGTAAGTTACTCGTAAACTAACTTTGCTCTTCGAGGGCGTGCTCACCCTTGCCGTGCAGGCTGAAAGGGTTAGCGAGTTCGGTGCTGGCAAGAAAACTTGCCACGATATTGGCCGGGTAAGAAGTGAGCCGGGAACGGGAGATGTTCGATGGGAATCATTGTTATCCCGCCGTCTGGCTGAACGTTCGCTGCCTCCGCGTACTTTCAATTTCAACCCCAGCGAATAACAATTTCCTGGCTTATTTACACCGGACTCGTCATCTTTGACGCGTTATTATCGGAATTCGATAACTAATACCTTTCTCCCGCGGTCGTGGGACAAGGACGAGGAGTAATGATTAAAAAAAGCAGGCGGAAAAGAGGCGACAGAGAGGAGAGGGGAGAGAGGGAGGAGGGAAAAACAGAGGGTTCCTCGACGGAGCGGTTGCACGGAGTTTCGCGATGGAAAACAAATGGCCGCTGAGGCGAGTTCCGGTTCGAAACACGCGTGCACCGGCGAGCAGTGTGTTTTAATAATTAGCCGAATGCCTCTGCTCGATGCTCGTTATGGGCAAAATTCTCCCTCGCTTCTTCTCCTCGAATCTTCTTCTTCCAGCCCGGCTACGTGCTCTTTTCCCGGAACCCCATCCTTTGCCCGGTTTCGCCGCGCATCAGCCGGGAAACTTAAACTGCAAGCTCCTTCGTGCAGCCTGGAAGCCGAGCTTGCGCTCGTCTCTTCCTTTTTTTCATTCGTGCAATCAGGAAGAGCAGCTGGAAAAGCGTAAGGTAAACCAGAACGTCTGAAGCTCTCGACGAGTCCGCCGGCAAGGCCGATGATTAAAAAACAACCTTTGGTTAGGGATTTAACGAGGAATACCGTTTATTGATACCGACGTGTAAACGTTCTTCCTTTCGCTCGTTTTCAAAAGCCAAATGACATTTTCTTCTTTGGTTAGAAATGTCAGGGATACGTGGAATTACAAGAGTAAGGATATTTCTAAGTTTCTGCTGAACTGAGCTAAGAAGGTCTAGGCTCTTGACGTTGTAATACGGATTTAAGATAATCCAGGTGAATTTTTGATTATTCGTACACTTTTGGTAATTCGTGCAGGATCGTAGACCCGACGTGTATCAACGAAACAGCCTTTATATAAATTTCGTACGGAGTAGTCGCTGTATAATGTAAACAAAAATTGGGAAAAGGGGATAGCGTTTCGGGCTCGAGATTACGATGCAGTTAACCGAACGGAAGGAGGGAAAAATGGGGACACTAGTATGTCTCGTCAACACGTAATCCCTGCAGAATATTCCGGCGTGGAGGCACGCGTTAATTTAGTCGGGACGACCCTCTAAAATTTGATCCTCCATTGTTTTCTCTCGTCTGGTCGGTGCATACGAGATTTAAGATCGTCGGCTCATCGAGTTTTCCGACGAATTAACCCCGTTTCGTTCGTGCACGACGGAATCGTGGGGAGGGGTAGGCGCCGAGGGGTAAAGTTTGCCGGTGGATAAGGCAGACGAGGGCTAGTCAGAAGAAAGGCACGATGTAACCGCACGATTAAGCGCGGTCGACTGGCGAGCTAATCGAATTTCCCCGTTGTAACGCTAATTCATGAAGAATAATGTGTTCTGTGATACTTGACGAGGTAAAAGGCGACGTTCTAATGCTGAAGATTTTCGTCGAGCGGAAATTCATTCACGATTACACGCGAAAAGTCCATTCCTGAGGACATTGAAAAATAACTCTTTTTTAATCGAGAAATTATTCGAGTAAAAATTTCAAATTAAAATTTGTGGCGGCATCATTCTCACCCTCGTAATTAGATGGGTCCCAACTCGTAGGAGGTTCCAGGATTTTCTCGTAAATCCTCGGTAAAACCTTCGCTTCCTACATATACAAATTTCCAATATTCCAATAGTATCCCCACCTAAAGCAGGGCCTGATGGTCTAGCTAACCTTACCGATGAGTTCCCTAGCACGCATCCCTTCCAGCATCACCACGATACCAAGGGCACCCCGAGGAGGACCCCCAGAAATTTGTCACGTATAATATATTTGCGATTAACTGCAGTAAAATTTTTAACTTCTTTTTGACGTATCAGATTTTGCAGATCTTACAGATTGGAATTTTTCAGATTTGAAAATGTCACAAAGTGACTGGCGTAAGAATGATGACTGGCAAAAATGCTCGACGAATGTCGGCTATGATCCACCATCATAATTGTCTCGCGACGTCGAAGGATCGTTCTCGATTACGTAGTCGACGACGTATCCCTCGCTTCGCGTATATACAGGGGCCAGATTTTTATTTCCCTCACGTGCCGACTCCGCTCTATGCAAAAAGTCTTTGACGTCGCTAACGGGCGAAGTTTAGTATTAGTATTCCAAAGCGGTGCCACGGAAGACGAGGCTCTGTGATCATCGAAAAGGAACTTCCCATCCCCCTTACGGGACAATCTCGCGTTACAGGATTTTTCTTCCAAGCCTGGTCCGGCTTGGAAATCGAACGAATCCGACCGACCATCTTTCTTCCCTATTTTTATATACAGGGTTTAATTTAGGACGTGAAAAACATTGCAGGAACGGATTACTCCGTCAAAAATAAATAACTGACAGCCGGATTATACGAACGCATCTGTAATTTTAGCTTCCTTTTGATTTCTCGGTTTGCTAAAAATTAAGAGCATGTGCACTTTGTAACTGCCCGATCAAAGGGACGAAAGAATTAAATACACGTATCTTTTGAGAGGAGATAAAGCATTAAATAAATAAAAATAACGAATAACTTGTGAAAAGAATTTTACTGCTTTTTAAAAACAGGATTCGTTCTCATATTGATATATACGTGTGCAGAAAATTTGCTTGTTCATCTACAAACTTCGTTTATTGTTCCTGTACACGCGAAAGCATTAAATATTCGTTTCCTTTGAGAAGAAATACAGCATGAAATAAATAAAACTAATTTTGCCAATTTTCAAAAACGAGATTCGTTCTCAAAGAGATATGCATACAAGCAAAAATCGTCTAAAACTTATTGTTTAATCGCGTGGACTCCATTTTTGAAGCGTTTTTCACGTATTTCCTTGTCATTTAATAATCTCAAAGGTTTCCATCTCGTTTTTCTTTTGAAGAATTATATTTGAACCGATTCTCATCCGATCGAGTCGTTCCTCGTTCACGCGTTCTTCTCATCGCGACGATAACAGATCACCATAGCAGGAACGCCGACTGCGAAGGCTGGCGAATCCCGCTTAGCGGATTTCTACGGTCGCCGCAGGGATTAGACTCGCATAATTCCACGAGACGTCCAGAAAACCATTAGGAACCGGACGCCTTCCCATTCGATCCGGTCGGGGTTGGTGGAATTTAGGGGACGGCTGCGTGTTATACGGGGATATTTACCCCTGGCGAAATTTTATTCGTTGAAACTGTTCCACGCCCGAGATGCTAGGAAAATTATTCCTTTCCAGTAGAATCGCGATCCGATATCTTCGCTCGGGGAAACGGGGAAAGAAATTCGTGCCAATGGAGCTCCTCGTGCACCAACGTTCACCAAATTTTATAGCAAACTCGTAGCAACGAGGAACGAGGGCAATTAAGTATTCGAGCTACTTATTACGAAATTTTATTGGAAATACGCGATTGTATTTTTACCCCTTTCACTCCGAGGAACCTGTACGTGTACGAGCTGAAATAATTTCCGATTACGCACGGAGAATGTCCACTAATATAAATATTAATACTAATGCTAATTGTGAATCATTACAGGGTACGGGGAGGGGGTGGAAAACTGGATTATACGTCGCACGCATTTTGCATGATCGTATCGCCTCATCAATGACATTCCGTTCGCGATTACATTTTATTACAAGCACTCCGATGCGAAGGGATTAATGAACAGAGTTTTCATATTTCACGAATAATTTTGTACACGAAATTATTTAAATTTCGTAAAATTTCGGCTGCAAAGAGGATTAAAATCTACGTAAATCGAACAGTCAGAGCTCCACCCTCGATTTTAAATTCGCTGTGAATTCCCGTCGATTCAAGTTTCACGCAAAACCACAATTCGAGATATTCTCAAATTTTGTCCGAAGAATTCGTGTTGCATGTGGGTTTATTCTCTGGCGGTTGCCTTCTCTCAGTATTCCAAACTTATCGAGATACTGAGCACTTAAGCGTGTAATAAGGAGCAGTTTTGTTCATATATACTTTACTACACCGATGATTACGATTTGGATGATTTGTATGGATGTATGTTCTTTGGTGTGTCGTCTTTGCCTTCCGTTTTACGTTTCGTGATGTACCTGTAGGGACCATTATTCACAGCCTCGCCACTAGATGGATTCCAACTTCGAGGAGGTTCGAGGACTTCTTCGCAAGTCCTCGGTGAATCTACGACCTCCTTTAAATAGAAGTTCCTCTGCTACCTAAGTATCCCTCGTTTAAGTCAGGGTCTGCTAGGTAGCCTTCTTGATGAGTCCACCATCAGGCCTAGGACGAAACGCATCCCTTGTTTTTCCTTTGACCCTTCTACCTGCTACCCTATCATAGTACGATGAGACAAGGGAACACCAATATTCACCATTGGAACCACCGAAACAACGAAGATCTAATTAATACTCCATGGGGAGGATCCCCACATACTGAATTCTTGTTTGCTTCTAATGCGGTGCCTTCGTCTGAGTTCTCATTTTCAACAAACAATCGTACCAAAATCTCGCGACCTCCAGCCTCGACTCGATCGTTACACCTAATCCAAGAGCGTGAGCCGAAAGAAAATGGACCAGCGCGTGGATCAACGGATCTCTCGCTGGAATTCTCACGGAATTCGTGGCGGAAACGCTCGGCGTACGATCTCGCAAGGTGTCGCGCCTCCGCGGAAATGCGCGTGCCGGTTGCCGAGTTTCGTCAACCAGCCGTGAGACAGGTAAACACGCCAGGGCGAAATCATATGCGAGCAAGGTAGAAGGAAGCTCGAACATTGTCCCTGTAACAGTGTGCGTTCCTGTCCGAACGCGTGGCGGGACGCTCGCGTGTATGCTAATGCACAGGTAGACCTTTGCAGTGTTAACGATGAACGCGTTCCGTATTAATCTGAATTTCAAATTCTCGCGCTATGGCACCTTCGCGCGCGGAATCGCTGACGAGGGAAAGGCGCTCCCTTTGTCGTTGGAATTGGTGAAAATGTTAAAATCCCTGTCGCTGCGAGCGCAGCGGCGTAACGTGCTCGCGTTGACACAGGTTTTTGGGCTTGCTGGAGGAATTCGGTTCGTTTGCGCGATACGAAGATTCGAGGATTTACCGGAGGTAATCGAGGGAGAGAGATAGAAAGAGGGTTCTTAATCATCTCGGTCTTGGAAGTTAGGTTACCAGGTGCTTCGGTTTGAAGTGCCTCCGTGTTAGTCGAACCAGTTAAATTTGAATCCTGCCGCGCGTTGGATAGGTACCGATATAATTCCTGCGACATAAGTCGAAGGCCTGGCGTTTCGTTGGATCACGCGGAGGTTGGTTCCGTTCCAACTCGTTCGACCGATCATCGGGAACGACGAACGTTTACGAGATAAAGCTAGCGAAGATCATGGGCCCAGAATCTGATCGATAGGGACGTAATCCGCGGGAAGTAGGAAAATATATCAGCGGTATCGCATGAACTTTAACAAGCCAGACTACATCCAATCTCGTCGGATCACTCGTATCGAACCCTAATTTACAAAAGTATTTGCCTCGCTCGATCAATATCTCGGAAATATATTCTTCCCTCTGCTACCCTTCTACGGTCAACATTCCGAGTAAACCTAAATAAATACCAGCTTATCTCTCGATAAATACGAGCTTACCGCGTCCCCTGGCGCATCTCGGCGTTCGCCGACTTCTTCGCCTTCTTCTTCGTCCGAACGGGATCATTCGAAACCGCTAGGAAAATCCGAGCTCGCAAATTCGCCGCAGCGAGTGTAGCAAACAAAACTGCTCTGGACGAGATGTCCGAGTAACGTCCAATTTCCCGGAATCCTTTCTCGCGGTTACGGCCGATGTAAATCGTCGTTCGCCGTGATGGCCGGCACGAGTTACGACGAGGGGTTGCTTCCCTCGGCGACGTCGTCGATGCTTTGGGATCGTCGCTCGTTCGCAAGAACCACGCCGTGACGACGGGTTTAACCGACGACAGCGCGATGACAACGGTGTTTCTTGGCAGTCGCGTGTACAGCCACGGTTTACGTCTAGTCGTTTCGGTGACTTCTTCGAGGAACAATCCGGTAAACGGGGATTCTTCGGAGTGCAGATCGAACGATCCGAGATTGAGTCGTAACTCAGGGTGTAAACAGTCGCGCGAAGATATCTTGGAATTAAGTGGTTTTTTGGAAACCAGTGGTATACACGGATTCTAACCGCACTAGTTCTGGAAATTCTTCGGAGCACTGTGATATTCAAAGAAGAGTTTAAGAATGAGAATATAACGAGAGGAATAAAACGGCGATTTTTCCGCGGAAATATTAATCCGAAATCGTGGTAAGTAAATTTACCCCGAACCGAGGAATGGAAGTCGAAGGGAAATATGGAGAGGAGTTGAAACGGCGGCAGATCGAAAGGGATTAACACGGTTAAAGAGGAGAAATTCGGCTAGTGGCGTTCAATTTTCGATGCTCAAAGCCACTCTTTGTAAGAACGGTTGGCCAGGGGCGGTAAATGCCGTGTCGTAAGTCCGGGATTACGATGGTCCGCGCCAAAAGCGAAAACATTCACGCGGAACGAGACAGGTCGTGGCTCTGAAGCACAATCGCGTCTGGACGCCATAACGTTTCGCG
Source organism: Eufriesea mexicana (assembly GCF_001483705.2). Classification (NCBI taxonomy): domain Eukaryota; kingdom Metazoa; phylum Arthropoda; class Insecta; order Hymenoptera; family Apidae; genus Eufriesea; species Eufriesea mexicana. The sequence continues at coordinate 90,450 of NW_016914697.1, forward strand.
CTTTTGTCCCGGAAACCGCGAAGCGCGGCTTTACGCCTCCGCAGTGTGCGCGGTAACAGCCTCAAATTGTTGGGAAATTTTTAGCTTTCATTCGCGCCCGGGGAACGCTCGACTAGAATTCCGTTACCATTTCGGATCATCGCGATCGTGGTTGCCGTTTTCTGAACGTAACTTTTGCGCGGTAGAGATCTTCGCGAATCTTTGTTTAACGGGAATAATATCTACCAGCGATGTACAGTCTCTGGGAAAATTTCTCCTAGCCCTACAGCCTCCGGGGAAATTTATTTAGTAATTGAAAATTTTTACTCCATTTACGGACGTTGGAAATTTATAATATAAATATCGGTTGGAGGTGCTGTTTTCATAGAAAGTAATTTGAGATATCTCTAAGAGCGAGGAAGCTTTAATTCTGCAGGTATCCGTTTTATCTAGACTTTTCAGTTCGGAAGTTGCAGGAAATCGCACTTGCCTCCCGCGATCTCGTCAAAAGGTTAAATGAAGCGTATAATTAAGGAAAAAACAATGGCGAATGTTTTACCGGAGGAAAATGTTTTCTTAAACAATGTCCAGAGATCTGTAAGGAAACTTCGCTCCTTAAGGCATTTACTTGATAGAACCGGACACTTCTTCTCGCAGAGTTAATTACCTAGATTTATAAACTTGATGGCCCTAGAATGATGCGGATGCTAAAAGTTTCGTGTCCCTTTTGTCCTTCCTCGAGAGCATGCTAGTTAGCTTCGTGGAAAAAAAATGAAAAAGAAAAAGGGAAATAACGGTGATTTAAGCAGACACTTAATCAAACACAGGAAAACAAATTTTCAGGCTTTTCTCAATCTACGCGTAACATAGATAAAAACGAAGACTGCGATTCTCCCTGGTAATCAACTTCTCAGTTAACTTGCAGTCTTAAGCCAATCAACTTGATGCCTAATTAATTCCCCATCTACCCCGAGACGTTCACGTTTTTCGCCTATTTTTTCTTCGAAATAATTAAATACCTTCGCGACTTTTAAGATCGCGATATAAACTTCGATAAGGTACGAGCTACTTTCTCGACGTCCATGTTTTCACGAACAATTTTCTCCCTCGGTGCTACACTAACGACGCCATTTTTATCATCGCGTTTCCCGCAAATGCGAGTACGTTTCCGATTCATCTCTTTCTCTTCGCTCATTGTCCAACGATAACACTGTTCAACGCGAATTTTAATTCGTAATATCCATCGAGTACTTCTTTACTGCAGACTTTACTGCAAGACAAGGAATACGAATCCGTAATCGAAATTGCTCTATTACCATCGATTTTCTGAAAATGTGAATTTTTCCATGAACGCGGGATTTTTGGCTAAAGTGTAATATTACGTAAATGGAGGAAGGTTAGGAGGTTCATCGTTGTCTTATAAGGTAGGTGAGAGTATTCCGAGTTTATCAATGTCCATAACAACAATTATTTTGCTCGTGAATATCTGCAATTGGTAAAGTTCACAAGGGTCGCGTAACAGATATTACAGATTAGAGAAGAAGTTAAAATTTATTGGACAGCGTAATCGTAGCAATTACGTCGCGATTAAACGTCAAACAGACATCGAAACGTATTCGAGGCTGGCCGATAACTTATTAATAACCGGAACAGATCGATCAAGCTTTTTTCCCCGGAGATGATCGGTTATTTATGCTCGGTCGCCGGCAAGCGTTTTTTCCGCTCGAACTGGCCCAGAGCGAGCGAGCAAAGCTTGATATACGCGTGCCGCGTCGGTTTCGATCTCTTCTCTCCGCTTATTTCGTCGTATCGTCGCGTTTGTATCAGTTTCACCGCTTCCTTCCTGCTCGCCCGTTTCCTTTTTCCTTCGCTCCACGTCCAGCTATCGCGTCGGCGTTCCCTTTTTCCCTGCTTTTTCCCCGCTTTTCCAGCGGCCATCACCCAACCCCCTCGTTCCCGACCTCACCGCACCCGAGTGCCGGCAGTTGCGTAATTTTCAACGCCAGAAAAGCTGGCGTACGCGCAAAATGAACGACCGTCCCCGATGCCGACGTCCCTTCGTTAAAGCAACGCGCTGACGATTTTCTTTTCCGACCCCGCGTCTCTGCCTCTATCTCCCGCGCGTCCATTCGTTCCGGTTCTTCTTTTCCATCTGGCCCATTCGGAAATTGAAACGACGTAAGCTCGCTTCGGGCGAACTGCCCGCTCCCGCATCGCCGCGGATACGCTGAAACACTCGCGCTCGCTACGCTTTCACTTCCCTCTGCGCGGTTCTCCCTTTCCCTTTTTTCTTTTTCCTTTTTCCTTCTAGCCGTTTCATTAGTCGATTAATCGAAAAGCACACTGCGACTACGCGTGCTTTATCGCCGTTGTTCCCCTCTCGCGAAATGCCATCCGAAAGTCGCATCAGCAGCGTCGCGGCTACGCCCTCTCCGCTGTACCATTTGTCGGCGCCATTTCCGAAAGCAACTGAAAATCCGATCCGTTTGATCCGGTGCAGGGTCCAGCGCGCACGCAGGAAATATCCGCGACACTCGCGAACCGCGCGCGGACAATTTGATTTCCTGCAAGGCACTCGGCTAGAAAACGCTGCTCACCCCGCGGCACGTTTTATTGGCCGCAAAAACTCCCTCAAAGCTATCCGGCGAGATTTAACTGCGAAAGTCCGTCGGCGTTGTTCCTCTTTAAATGCAATTTGTTCCAAGGAAAGAAGTCCGGAACTAACTATCCGCGGTTTTTAGCACCCCTCCCGATACCATCGCCGGACATAAGTACTACTCCACCCGTCTTTTTCTGCCCGATGAATTGCCAGGGGAAAAAGACGTCTCCTACTGGATGCGGTAGTTACGCCACTGCAGCCCTCGCAAACTTTCCCTATCCACGTTTCTCCGGACCTTTCCGGTTTATTGTTCTTTCGTATCTCGGCTTTCGAGCATCCCGCAGCGATGGCTCGCAAGTATGCACGGGGTCAATGCGAGCGGATTCTCGTCAATTTCTCTCGCCGGCTACTTTCTTCGTCTTCCTTTTTATCTCTCGCTGCTTTTCTTCTTTTCCTCCGAACTGCGGGGTTATAGTCTCGCAGATGCTCTAGTCGCGGAGGTTCTTTAGTCTTTGTATTCTCTAGTGCACCGTTGTCGAAACTCTGTCGAATCGTGTCGCCCAGTTATCTATCTAGACAGTTTGACGTACAATTGAAATTAAATTTCGATCTAATCTCGATATGGCTAAGTTATTACCATAGATACAGGAATACTTTGGGAACTCTTTGTTTTCATTTCGCCCAGTTCATATTGTCATTGTATATATTGTCACTGTTGAAGTATCTCGTTAACTTTGTCCGTTTAATCACTGCCGATAGGACGAGATTCTGATTCCAGTACCAGTAGCCGAGTATCAGAGTCGGTCGGTTTCGCACGAATGGCCGAACTGCAGTCACCAAGGTGTACCTTTGGTATCAACGGAGGATCGATGGTGTCGCGTCTCGTGGAAACACGTGCACCCCTCGAGGGATACAGTTCAAAAGGAGCGACGCGAGTTGCGGGATGAAAAATTCTCATAAAGCTTCATGAATATTTCAAGGATTCGCATAAACGAGCAATTAGGCTGAATTAGGGGTCCCCCGAGTAATATCGCTTTTCATCCGACGATCCTCTTCCGGATTAATCGTTTCTCGATAGTCTTATATCCCCGCTGGCCCACGCCGACGGATTTCAACCTTTTTCCACGAAACGTTGCTCTTTTTGCCTGCCCTCTCCGCCTCCCTGTCTTTCCCTCTTTCCACCCTCGATGAATTATACAACGCCGTCTATCCTTTGGATCGTTTTCCGGCCAATGTTGTTCCAACGTGTACCCCCGTGCACGCGTGTACGAGCGTGTGTGTGTGGCCAGGTCTCTGTCTCGCTGCGGCTGAATCACGCTTCCTCTGGACCCTGTCGACGAACCGGTTAATTATCGCGACGTTTCGAGGAGCTATTTCCACGGCAACCGGCTGCACAGGTGGAGGACTCGCGTGATCGTGACGAACCCGTTCGTTGATTATTCCGTGACAATCTCGCAAATCACGCGAGGCATTCGAACGCCTCGCGAACCCGCCGCGAGTGCGGATGTTATCTTCTAATTAGGCTGCGATTTGCTTTGTGCCAATTGCCATGCTCCGCCTCTGCCTCCGCCAATCTGCCTACTGCCATTTACCCTTTCCTCTTCGTCCCTTCCAATTTCCCGCCTCCGCGCTCTTTCATTCCTTCCCGTCTCTTTGACCCGCGTTCTTCTACTTCTACAATACGTTCCCCCGTTCTTCTTTTCCTCTTTCTCGTTCCCAACCATACCGACGAGATCAAAGGTTCGAACTTTCCAGCGAGATCGGGAGACTCCGGAGAAATTAACGCTCGAACAGGCGAAGACTTTGGCGAACAGGTTGCGTAGGAAATTACGTAACACCGACTTCGCGTACGGTTTGCGTGATGCCTTTCGAACATTCGAAGCTGTTTCTATTGGTCCACCTAAATTTGATTAGAGGTGAAGTTCCACGTTGGCAATGTTGTATTTTCAAGATTCGAAATGGAAAGTCACCATGTGGTCTTTGATATTTTACAATAATCTTTCAAACTAGCTATAGAGCGATTTCTCAGCGCCATTTTCTAAAGTAATTAAATCAAATTTCTCTCCAATTTCGTATTGCTGAAGACCCCCCTCTTTTGTCTCCATCCCCCATATCATTTTCGTTTAATACCCCAGAAATCCAGTTAACCGGTTGATTTTAATTCCGACTCTCTCTTCCCCTCTTTCCCCTTTTTTTTCTTTTTCTTCGCCACACACGTGGTCATATTTGAATAACGCAGTTACACGCGAACCTGCGGGCTGAATTACGACAGCGGAACGGGCCGCGGGCTGGCCGAAACCGAAAGTAAGTTGCAAATTTATGAAACAGCGCCGCGCCTCCTTCATTCAGCTGCAGGGCTGTCTGCTGTATAATATCACCCCCGTTTCCGGTCCGTCCCGGCGAGACACGCGTTCCCGCCTCGATGGCGGTGTTCCGCCACCCCTGACGAACGCTACATTCAGCTGTATAACTTGCCTATTGAGGTCGTTTAATGAAAATTGTTACGGGCCCGCCGAATCTGCGCGTTGAATGCAGATGCGACCCCCCAGTTGGCCACGGGAATGTGTGCACGGCTTGTTATCGGGTGTCTGCCGCTGCGGCTGACAGGAATGGAGAAACCGCACGCGAAATCTTCCGCTACCTTTTCCTTTCGCCACCCTCGCGTGCCGGCGAGAAGCGACGGGATTGATTGGGGCGAGAGAAAAATCGGCCACGCGCGATTGTGCGAGTCGCTGGGTTTTAAATCGCCGGAGAAAAGAGGGTGGAGATAAATGCGAAGTGTGTACGTAATGGGTAGACGTAGTACCGTCTCTCGTGTGTACGTAGATTTTTAGATTTTGAAAAATCGTACGATGAGGGAGAGAATTTCGAGTTTGCTGTGGCTGCGGGTAGTCGCGTCTGACTCCTCGTTGACTCGAACTACTGGCATTGGTATATTTCCCACTGGCAAACATATCTCGCGCAGTTGTCGATAAATTTTAGTTACAATTTCAGGGACTGTATTACTGGTAAATTCTGATTGTTATTTGATTTGTATATATCGTGTATTACTACTTACTAGGAATCGAAAAATGCATAGTGCTAAGAAATGTCTGGCTACTGGTGGACGAATTAATACCAAACGAAATGTTTCTCCAAATACCTTTCAGCGTGTGGGTTTTCGTTTAAATTCCAGATTGTGAGCAGAAGGAAGTCATTCGCGAATTGTCCCCGCGTCAAACGAGACGTAATCGTTGGCTAGATCGTGCGAACGTCCAGAACGTTGGCACCGTACCCTATGGATTTCGGTGTAACCGTGCGCTTGAGCAAGATTAATAGCAGCTTTATGAAGCTTACTTGATACTTGGTAATTAGGTAGAAACAGGAGAATGCTTAGCGAGGTAGCGAGGCTACCATGGTTCCCTGGGCAATAGCTCGAAGGATAACTGCGAACTTCAGATGGAGAAACTGCATGAACTTACGATTACAATTTACTACCCCGTCCAAGTCACTTACATTTGCAGGATCGGTGATTTCAGTCTCCCCATCCCTTAACCTACCCTAGAGTACTCTCCGCTTTATCGCGATCCTATCGACGACCCTGCTAGCTCGATTCTCTCTCTTCCCCGTTTCATATCTTCCTGCGTTTTACGTATCAGAAATATCAGGCCCTTCGTTTTACGGCACGGCGAAATATCGCGTTGCAACGTGCACGTTTTACGTTTTTCGTTTTACGCTGAGAGTAAAAGCTCGAGGAGATTTGCAGACACGTACGAGAAATCGTTGCTCTAAACTAGTTAAAAGAATAGAGCTCGAGATGCTCGGAAATGGAGAAACGTTACTTTCCCGTAAAGGATATCATTATTTTCTACGTAATCGCTGTATCCCCGAAAAATCTTTACCTTTTACTCCCCGTGAACCAACATATGTCAGAGTTCTTTGCTCCTCAGTGTGGATTAGGCGGAGTGAGATTTTAATTAAACTTTGAATTAAATTAAGATATAATTCTTTAATCCTACATGCTTCTTATTGGCCCTATGATAATCCTCTTACACTCGTCGTCAAAGGGATTCGCGTCGAGATGATATTCTCACAGGTCCTCCCTTAATCATCCTTTTCGCGTGAATACACCCTCCAACTTGAGCGTCTCTGCTGTCTAACGCTTAGAAACTTTGCCAATGGTGCCACTAACAAACCCCAAGCAAAACACGCCTCCGTCTCCCCATCTTACGCTCTCCTCTTCGTCTCTCTTTCTCCTATTTTCTCTCAACGCCCCGTAGCCTCTCGGCTAATTAAACGACTGCCTAAACAACCTCCCGTACACAGTCATTCTTCACTCGCATCCGTTCCATCCGTTCTCTGAGAATGTGCCGGCGCTTTAGCCGAGTGTGCCTTTGAAACACTCCAGTCTTCGCGCGTGTTCCTGCAACTCGCGCGCGACTCTCGCGTTTTCGCACGAAATTCGAAATGACGTCTCGTAAACAACGTGGCAATCCTCGGAATATCCGTGATAATCGACCAACGCATTGTGGCGCCGGTGCACCAAGAAGTGGCAAAAAGTCATTAAAATAAATATTTCGACCTAATGAAAATTGTGCTATGAGTAATTAACTAGGACTATGCAACACGATATAGTACCCTATTTTTCAACATTCGTCCATTTTTAACATCGCTACGTGATTTTAAAGAAGACGAGTTCCAAATTACCTGACACTATCATCCCCTTATATAAATGCTGCGTCTATTATAATTGGACAATGAATGATAAAATGAAATCTACCTAGTAAATCCTTAAATTGAGCAAAGCTACATTCCTTTCAGATATACCGATTTAAATGATTTTTTAATTTTCGTCTTACCTTTTCGTTATCCATCCGCTATCCACTCGTCGGCACCATACAGCGTTCATTGTTATGACATCTTGAAGACTGAAGTCTCTTTAATTTCCAAAGAGAATTATCCTCAACTAGCTGCAACTCTGAAACATATTCAAAGCAATATTGTATAAATATCGTAATCCACAATCGAACATGAAATTAAGAATTTTTATTAATAAAATTGACGAGGAGATTCTCAGAAACGATTTAAATATATATTAGGAATTTATAAAATTCAGAAATATGGTTTACACGTGTAATATGAATTGAAAAATGCTTTCTGTCGCATTTGGGCTCATCGGTCCCACCGTACGACGGTTCGAGCACGCGTTTCAGAGGCTTAGCCTCCCGCCACGGTGATCCAATAAACTGGAACTTAAACTTGGTTACGAGGCGGCCATTGCATGCCGACACCGTGTCCCTCGTGTCCCACGGGGAACGATGAAAACGCATTCCTTCCATGGGATCGCCGGCAGAAACTGGCAGCGCTTAATTACGGCCCTTCTTGTTCGGGATATTGTTCGAAAGGAACGTTCAGTGAATTCGTGAGGCGAATAGGTTACGCGGGTGCTTTTCCGATCCCTGTTTATGCCACGAATATTCCCTTCACTCGGTCGATTTTCCTTCAGTTTCAAATTACTTTGCAGCCTCGTTGTCTACCGACAAAAATTCGCAACTTTTGAAAAGCTTTTGCCGCAAAAATAAAATTGGAATTAGCTTCGCGGTTGCTGCAACTAGAATGCTATACACAGTCGCTCTGCATTATTCAGACTGCGTGTAATGGAGTCGTTTCTTTTTCCTTTTTGTACATACAGGGTTTACTTGTGCGTAAAATAATGGAGTACTAAGGGAAGAAATGATTCCAGGAATCATCGCGAAATTAATTCACACGAGACACGAATTCTTCCACTTTTTGGAAACGTTTGTCAAGATTATCACAATTGTCAGTCGTGTATACACGATTAGGATATAGCTGTTTAGAGAAAAGAGGGATTTAGATTGTTATTTTCGTGTCCAATGGGATCTCAACTTTCCAACGACACAGGTTGGCACATTTTTCCAGCAGAATCGCGCAATCTGTTTCTATATCGTCACTAAGTCTAGGTCGTTCTTCCTTGATGACTATTAGTGATGGACGACTTTAAATAATAGGTAGACTGTGTCGTTATCTTGATATTGCGTGTTTTTATATGTCGCGTGCTACCATTGATATAGATCACTGGTAGGACTATGTATTCCGTTATTGGATGGAGCTTCCGAATTTGAGGTACAAGGGTAGGGGTTATAAACGGGGAAAGGAACTGAATTATTGCCCCATTCTCGAGATACTTGGCGTATGTGATGGTCAAGTGTCAAGGTACCATCGTGTATTACCTGGGCTACGGGGGCAATATGGTATTTCCTGATGAGTTATAATAAAACCGAAACGGTATTTCAAGGATTAACACTATTTTTACACCAGATTACGCACCTCTTCGAACAAATTCGACGATACGTGGTGATTACAGACTGTGTGAGTGTCAGTGTGAATGCTAGTTCACTTCGATCTCCTCTTTGATAGCTCTGTCCTACAGAAAACGTTACTCTCCATCGCCTGGATCGAATGAAACACGCGTTTTCGATTTTAAATAAACAATCATTCGCGAACGTTTCGTAACAATTCGTTGTACCCCTATCCATGACCCCTTTCGTATCGACGATGAATTACCGAAAACTATTGTCCGTATTTTCGGAAAAACCTTTCGAAAATCGTTAACCACCGAACTCCAATTATTTCAACATCGATTTCGTAACGTTGTTAAAAATAATAAAACTACAGCGGATAGGAATGGCGACCGGTGGCGCGCTTAATACGCATGGCATTACTTGGACACAGCATCCGGCAAAGCGTTCGATCATCAAAGAATCGTTCAACAGCCGGGTCACGATTTTTCCCGGATAAACGAGTTTCGCGATAGTTTCCATCCGGGGACACTGGCTTTCCGCGCGTTCATCCCTGCGAACGTGTGACGGCCAAATATTTGCATTCGCCTATTGTTTCGTTAATAGCGAAGTCGTAGCCCAGCGCGTACTTGTCAATTCCATCGCGTCCTCCCGCGTTTGTCCGAATAAAATTCCTTCGATCGATCGGTTAGCTAAATATTCGTCCACCCTTTTTCGCCCGTCGAATCTCCGGGACAACGAGAAGCGTAATAAAATCTCGGAAAAGGAACAATCGCCGGATCCCTTTGCATTACCAAGCAGACACTGATTACAAAGGTGACTGTAAATCCCGGGGCTCAAAAAACAGCCCCGCTTCACAGCCGTATCATAAAACACCGGAAGCCACAGGCACAACAACGGTCACGTTCGATTCGTTTCGATCCGCTCTCTTTTTTCCCCGCCCCTTTCCATGTTGTTTCCTTTCCGGTCTCCTCTATTTTTCCTTTTTTCCTTCCTTTTTTCCCCGTATTTTTCCTTCCTTTTTTTTCCGATCTAAAATTCCAGGCCAGAGGAATTCCCTTTGACCGCAGCACGGTCGCTGGCAACAGCTATCTCGCGATACAAATTACAGGCGGCTGGTGCAGTCGCGGTCGAACCGGCACGTCGGTTCTTTTTCACGTAGCCTGCACGCAACTCTGTCCAGGGGCGACCGTCGGTGCCCCGAAAGCAAAAACCCCCCTTTTTCCCCGTGCCGGTCTATAGGTTTGCTTAACGGCCCGTGTAAGGTTTACGAGCGTTCCAGCAGCCGCGGCCAACGGCGGGAAAAATTTCTTTGAAGACGCTGCTCCGTTCCTCGCCCTTCGTACCCTTGCTTTTGGAAAGGTGTTGCAGGGAGGAGCAGGAAGGGCAGGAGGGGGCAGCTGGATGACCGGCGACCGTCCATCGTGCAAAAATCTGCCGTCGTTCTCGTCTCGCGTTAATTCATGACCGGCGTAAAGGGAATTACACAGGGCGCGGAGAAATAGAGCAGGAATTTCGCGTTCGAACGAGTCCCGGACGTGCGATTTATCGGGCACAGAGCAAACGAGTCGGACGCGAGAGAGAACACGTAAGGCAACCACTGCGAGCTCGTGTTGCCGCGCGCCTGTGTGCAGGGTACACACTGGATGCTTTAGAAGTAACCTGGGTCAATCGTGGAAACGCCTGACTATTATTTAATGAAGAGTTACATCCGCTGCGAGCGTTTTATCGTTCTCGTTGGATCCGCAGTCTCCGAGGTTCGGCGAGAACCGAGAGAAATTTTGAAATTTCGCAACGATCGCGTCTACGGTCGTTACGAGGTAGCTCCGCGAAATACAATTTTCGCGAATTTCCATTTCGATCGCGCGAAGAACGGAATTCGATCCGTGAAAGCTGTCCGCGATCGTTACGAATCGACGAAGTAGAATCCAGCCATAATCTGTCGCCAGACATTTCCCAAACCCTCTGTGCACGTCGTGTACGTACGCGTTCGCTGGCTTTGTGTAGGTCGGGTGATCCTGTCTGAAACAGACAGACTGGTAGTTTGCGGAGGCGCTTTAAAGTTCTCATTAAGCGATCGAGGTCTGTGGGACACTTCTGTGTCTCATTGTTTGCTTTGTTTGGTGTTTACGCCACTGCGCCGGGGCTACACAGCGGCGGCGGCAGTGGTGGCAGAGCTACCCCCGTTGGCGTCGAGCAAGAGCCACCAGACGTGCAGGCTGAACGCGAGAGCGACGGAGAACTCTCGGAGAACAGACGGAAAGAGGGAGGATGGGAAGTGGGAGGAAGGAAGAGAGCGAGAGGGGTCGGGAGGCTGACGGGGGTGGCTTTCATTAAGCTTGCATTGTCTCAGCACCGCACTATTATAGCCGAGTGAATAACTTGGAGCCATCCGGTAGTCGGAGCGAGGAAAAGCCTCTCGCTCCTTTTTTCCCTTGCCACCCTCTCCTTCCCTCTCTTTGCTTTTTCACCGCCTACTCCTCCTCGCCACCACTCTTCTCTCTACTCGTGTTTGGGAGCCTCTTCTCACCCTTCCCGCGCGATCCTTCTCCATTCCTCTTGCAGCCGGCTCCTCCGAACCACCACACCCCCTTCGTCACCTCCACCTCCTCCTCCTCCTCCTCCTCCTTCTTCTTCTCCTTCTCCGCTTCCTTCCGAACCACCAATTTATTTCGCGACCTCGACACCCTCTTCCTCGACGGCCTCGCGTCGCCGCGCTGCTGAAATATTAACGAACCGAACGAGGCAGCGCGATATAACGCGCGACCAAACGCTCGGACGGCGCCACGGGAAGCTTTGATTTCACGCGAGAAGGCGCCAGCCTGTTCCCCGCTGCGGATGGGACCATCGTCAGCCATCCGACCGGGCGCACCGCGCGCAACGAAGACGGGGAGAAGGAAAAAGGGCGACGAGGAGCGAGCGGAACAGCGACAGGGGTGATTTTAACGAGTACGCGCGACCCGTGAGTCGTAAAATCTTCACTGTCCTACGTTGTTCGTTAATTACTCGCGGCCTCGAAACGCGTTCGTTCGTTGGTCCGCTTGCTCGCTCGCTCGTCGAACGCTTTCGATTCCATCGCACGTATCCCGCGTGCACGTGTGTGCGTGCGAGAGCGTACACACGGGGATGTAGGTGTCCTTCCCGTAGAGACACGCGCGGGCACTCGCGCGATCGTGTGCGACCACGTTCTCTGGATACGGCCCGATTCTGTCACCCAGTTCGAGGTCGGTCGTTAATGACGCGGAAGGAACGCTAGTAGCGCGCCAGGGACGCGCCCCACAAAGAGGAGGCGAAGGGGTGGCTCGTTCGTCACAGGCGCAGTTCCGTTTTCCCGATTAGTAGGTTTGATGTCCGCGGTGCAGCGGCTCGTTTCCTCCGTTCGTTTCGGTTATTACCGAGTCCTACGATTTTTCCTCTCGTTCCGCTCGATATTCCTTTTTTGTCCTTCGGCCTTTTTGTTGTCCTTTGTCGACGCGACCGATTTCCAGCCCAGCGGAGTACCGTTCACGAGCTAATCGAGCTTCGATCGAGGACTTTCCGCGTTGCGTCGAGACCGAGTACTTTTTCGCCCTGAATTTTATATTTATTAAGCGCACTGAAAATGTTTCCAATTTTCCAGTCGTATTCGCTTGGAATATATTTGCGAGGGATTATAAGGGACAAATAAGACGAAAGAATATTCTCGAGTGCCTGGAAAATATATAGGTGACTACGGTACCTTTGTACTCCTTGGAATCGTGTTCGAACCGGAGGAAAGCTAAGCGTCCGTGTTGGCCGCACCACCCCTAAGGTTGTAGGAAGTTACATTTATCTGCTGCTGTTTGTTTTATTTTTCTATAGACGATGCAAAGTGCGCGGTTCCGTTGGTAAAATAAGACTCAGAATAATGTCGTTGCTGGGATTGGAAAGCGAATGGTAAAAGTTTCCCTTTGCTACGTCGGTGTACCAGCTGCAATGCGAGATCTTTGCAACGCGGTTCACCTGTAATTGACTTTCCACTCTATGCTCCACTAACGAGAACTAAGTCGAATTTACTTCTATGGGGAACGTGTTTGAAATCTTGTTCCTTAAGCCTACGTCCCAGGCTACCCGACGCGAAATTTCGCGATACCTCATTACTATGCAATTTCCGTTAAGACACTAAGCTCGGGTCTTATCGAACGGGTCTGTCGTTCCAGTTTCGTTCTGCATTTTAATAAACGATAATAAAATCCATCGCGCAAATATAAATACCGTACGGGGTGGAAGAATCCGTACTAAATCCTTTTCTGGTTCAGACCCCGCGAAACCGCCATAATTCCGAATATATTCGGTTAATTAATCCTTACGCGTCGCTTTGTTAATTATTCACCTCGCAGTAATGCAATTAAGCCGAAGCTAATTTCCCGTTCGCAGTTTTATTTCCCCCTGCTCCTCGCCGTCCCATCTTCTCGCGTTCTACGAAAATTACCAACGTCGCGATATCGCAGTTTCGCGCGTTGTCACGCGACTACGCGCACGCGCGTGTAATTTCAAGCATCGCGGGTCAGACGATTCTTTATCGCTCCAAAGACTCGTTATCGGGTCGATGGTGTTTGGGTCTGAACGAAGAACGAGTGGGTGGTGCGAGTCGTTATGAGCGAGTTCGAGGGTCGTTAGGCTGTCGAGAGAGGATCATTTCGACGTTTAATCATATCCAGTCGCGCGTTAATTCATCGTAATTACCATATGCATATTCATTAGTATTTATTATCCGCGATATCGTTTTTGAATTATTATCCGCAACGTATATCTTCGCGTTATCGACGGGAGCCATTGTCGAGCGGAAGCGGATCGCTAGAAATCTGGCATGGCCCCGCGTTTCGCAGAAAATTCGAGCGAAAAATCGCAAAGACCGCGATTCTCCTTATCTGCCGTTGACGCGCGATCGACACGCGGCTATCGATACCGAGACTGACAGTAATTGCTTAATACCTGTTTCAGATACTCCGTCGTTCGCGATAACGCGTTTACCTGGTTTTGGAAATCCGATCGTCGAGGGGATGTCCGTCGGCTTGAAATGCGAGGTGGACAGCAACCCGGCCAGCATGCCGATCTGGCAGCGTGGTAAGTGACAATTGTGACAAAGAATTCGACGTTTTCGCGTATCCTTCTCGCGAGAGGCAAGAGAAAATGGAGGAGGAAATGCGGGAAGTGGTAGCTTGTAACGAGGCTCGGTTGTAACCCGGGGTAACAAGCACCGAATCGCGAGCAAATGAATTACGAGGAACGCGGGGAAACATTTTTTCGTTTGTTACTCGACGAAAAGTTCATATTCAAATATTTGTGCCTCGTAACAACGGCGTGATATAAAGGATAAATTAAAATACGGAGTGGGTCGGAAGTAAAATAAATTGCGAAAATAAATTGTTCTCGCTGGCGCTGTGACATCTTGGTCCGTAATAAACTGGTGCTCAAGATGCGTTTTGTATTTTTTAACTCGCTCTCGGTAACGAATTTAAAAATCCCGATTACACGCGTGCAATCTGGCGGTGGTGGAGCTGTGCAAAATTTCGAAATTGCGGATCAGATTGGATTCGAGAAATATCCCGTGACCAAACCAGCCGTGCAATTCCTCCTTCGTACGTCTCTTCAGTGCGATGGGGGTAAAGGAAAGAAAAAGAAATCTCTTTGAGAAGCAACAACGCGCATCTTACTTTTAATTTGCAACTTTTGCCTGTGTCGCGAAATAAACGAAAGCTCGAACAATACGACGCCGTGGTATTTTTATACTGTACGCCGAGTCAGAATTATCTCTCCAGCCCCCCCGTATCTTCAGCGCGGGATTTCCATTTGCCATTAACGTCCAGGCTATTAGTCTCTTCGCAGTCATCGGCAAACAAAACGATAAATCGCATAATCACGTTAGCCTATACCGCGGCCGGCAGAGGAGGACTATCACGAGCGGAGTCGAGTCAGGACAATAAATAATCCCACCCTATTCCGCGCGAGCGAATCCCCTCATCGGGGATAAGTATGCGCGGCAGATATTATCTTTCGCAGAGCACGAACGCAACCCGGTGGCGTTCCTTCTTTCTCTTCTCTAATCCCGCGTGTTACGAATGTTTCGTCAAGATTAAAAATTCTACGCTTCGGAACAGTCGTTCCGTCAGCGTTGCTTCTTCTTCTTCTTCTCCTCCGTCGTTCAGTTTCTCCCCTTTCGTCCCTCTTTTCATCCCCTTTTCCTCGTAGAAATCAATGGGACTCCATCGAGATTTCGCTTTCCAAGCGTTCCACCGACTTATTCCCGATAATTGGAAATCTCCTTGTACGAACGTCGAACGTCGTTGGTTCGTTCGAATTCGTTCGTCGCGTTTTTTACCCCGCGACGTAATCGATAGCTCGACGGTGAAGTGGTCGGCTTCCGGAGGAAACGAAGCCCTCGATCGGAAGGGCGTAGAACGCGAAGAATGGGAAGAGAGAAGCTGGAAAGATACGTTGTATTTGTATTTTCCAGCATCGCTAACGGTTATGACGGAATAACTCGTTGGACGAAGAAGCGAGATGGGGTTCGATCTGTAGGGGCCCTTCAGCCTGGAGATCGAGGGAAATCGAAGGAGATCGAATGGGAAAGTTTCGCTTGGCTCTTGCCTTAAATTCCATTTGTATCGGGAGAAAAACGCGGGACGGGAACAAAGAATTACCCCTGGCCGACTGGATTCATTAGCAGCCTCTTGTTCTTTGTCAAAGCTCGCCGACGGCAGACTGGCCCGCGACTTGATAAATATTTAAAGCCTTCTATAATTCTCCCTTTAGTCGTCCCGGACACTGTCTCCCTTTCCTCGTGCCCGCCTCTTTGAGTTTCGCCGGGGATCCTTCAATTCCCGTACAGTCAGCCGATGTAACAACGTTTCACCTTGGGCAGGGGCTAAAAGTAAAGCTTCTTGAACGATTTCAGATAGAGGGGATGAAAGCTGCGGATGGAAGGTGAAGTAGTTACCGTGTAAGTAGGTTGGACTTGTATCGAAGTTTTCGTTGGATCCCGCAATGGAATGCGATTGAAATGTATCGCTCGTCGAAAGACTCTGTTGTGGTGAGAGGTAAATAGCGAGGTAAATATGTAGCAACCCCTATGATACACCGAGATCATAAATTAAACTATGAAGTGGCGGTCGTCCATTGATGAAGCGACAAGCTGGACCGTATGTATCATTCTACCTTTCTCGGTGGGGGATGAATCAAGATCCAGCTATATTTCATTCGACCCTAACTGGGATTTCGGACCCTCGTCATCTCAGATTTCTGTCAATCTGCTTGTTAAGACGCTCCTACGTACGACTTTGACAGTGACAGGAATTTCGTTAATCATTAATAACACCTGTTGATTTATTAATTATTTATCGACTGTTTAGTATTACTATCGAAATGATTCACGCTACCAACTCTCTTCTGGCTGTCTGTCTGATCCAGACGATATTCTCTCACTATGGACACCTTCACTGATGACAGAAAATAATTTATCAAGTCGCTCGTACATACGACTTTAGCAGTGACAGAAATTTCGGTAAACATTAATAACACCTGTTGATTTATTAATTTTTTATCGACCGTTTAGCATTACTATCGAAATGATTCACGCTACCAACTGTCTTCTGGCTGTCTATCTGATCCAAACGATATTCTCTCACTATGGACACCATCACCCATGGTAGAAAATAATTTATCGTTTCATAGAGTTCTATCCAACGATGCTCCAGAGTACCAAGTAGATATTCCTTTGCGGAAAACATTTGCACGGTGGTCACTTCTACCACAATCCTTCTTGCCGACTTACTTGACTATCGCGGACGATTCTAGAGATTTTCTTGCGGCTTCGACTACTCTCGTGGTCAGTGTCCATCCGAGATCAGTCGCGGCAAATAATTTATCAACTCGAGAGCTTTCCGCTACCACCTACTACACTCTGCTACGATGAAATTGGGACTAAAGGAGAGAATTCTGAAAGCGACAGAACGCGAAACTTTCCCAAGAAATGAGAAATTCCCCAGCAGGAAAAATAAGAAAAAAAAAAAGAAACGCGAAAGCAAAGAAGAAGTAGTGCAAGGGCATCAAGAAACTCAGCCACGGAAATGGAAAAAAGAAGCACCGTCAAGAATAACGTTACGAGTGTACGAAGGAATGAACTTTGGAAACTCGGAAACCAAAAAGCGGCGAGATAAAAAAAAAAAAGACAAAATACCGTAGAAAAAGGACATGGAATAAAAATACCGTGAAACGTGTTACCCGAGGAGAGGTAGAACAAGGTGGAAATAAATAAAAATACACGGGGATGGGAATAATATTGTTCGAAGACACTCTTGGTCCTCGGAGTGATTCAAAATTCGCAAAATTAACCATCGCGTGTATTCCCTGTATTCCTTGTCCGAAGCGCAGCGTCAGGAGTTAACCCAAATTCGGCGTTATGTATCCTCATGAACCGTACGCCTGTTTCAGTCGTACGAAACGTATGTAGGTACAGGTCCGCGCAGCTTTACGTAACGGCCGCAGCGCGAGTCGTTACGGGTTCCGCCATGGGAATTAACGTTTGTTTTAATGGACGTACTTTTCGTCCCGAGTCGGCGTGCAACGTTGTTACACCGCGAACCCGGCCAGCCTGGCAGATTCATTCTCTGCCGAGTGTGATGCACGAGGGTTAGATTCGCGATCCGTAGAGGCGGCGCGATCGCTGATAACGATCCGAGGGGGCCGCATGATTTGCAACTTGATTGCTCGATTCTGCGGCAGGAATCGGCGACGGGCGAACCAATTGTTCCGCGGGAATGACACCACCGACTCCTTCGATGCACGATCTCTCGATTTATTTGGTAATTTTCCGGGGGACCAGGAACGAAAACGGGGGAGAAAAAATAGCGCGAAGTGGAGGAAGGGGTGTGGAGGGTTTAAAGGGATAGAGGACGATGCTTCAAAGTTGGATGAAGGATTTTTATACACCCGTACCGGATGCTCCTGTTCAACTTTAAAAGTGGACTCGATCATAAAATTTTCTCGGGCTTTTTTCCCGCGCAACGTTGTGTCCAGTACGAGCGTGCATTTGTTCTCGTTAAGCTGATCCTTTAATGTAATTAGAAGCCGGCTGCAACTGTATGTTAAATTAAATATGCTTTCCTGGGGACGGGCTCGGGCTTTGGAGGTAAGACACTCCAGCTACGCGTATCGAGCCTGGCTAATCTCTAGATCCAAAGATCCAGCAGAGAGAGTGGGGAAAAAAATTCGTCCGAAATTCTGCACAAATTCCAGCGACTCTGGCTTTGGACTTCCGGAACGATCGTGAAACGTGCCCTTAAAATGCCATATACGTCGTATCCGGCATCCTGTCCACTGATTCTTCAAACGAATTCCCGCTTCGACCTGAAAACTCGATACCCTTTCTTTCGTTCGCGTAACAGTTAACGGACTTTTTCCAGCCGGTTCCATCGCCGCACCTTTCCACCGGTGGAAATCACGGAAAGGATTTGCGGACGTGGCTCGAGGATCGGTAACGACGTCCCTTTTTGCCCGGGATCGGTAGCAAATAAAAGTTGGCCGTATAATTTCCTTTATTCGTCGTCAATCAGAGGAACTTTGATCACGGGAAAAGGAAACGAGAGCGGGTTTCGCGGCGAGTTGCGCGATACCGTCGGGAGACCACTTTCTTGATTAGAGTGGCTAGTTCAAGCGGGCTGAGGCTGTTACATTCGTTAAACGCAGTTCGCTCCGGACTTTTTACGTAACCGAGCTCCGTTTTTTCTCGAATTCGCTAGTCGAACGGTGCCTTTACCAGCCGCCATGCCAGTATCCATCCGAGTTACGACCGATAACGCTGATGTTTAATCTCGTTGCTGGCGCAGCGCGCCGTACCAGTGGCGGCCTCTATGCGGAGGACGTTTAAGCATTTTTCCTGATTATTGGATGAAAACGATACGACGAGGAGTTTCGAGTTCGCCTCGTTCGTTCCGTGCAGTTTACCCCGTTCCGTTCGTTTCCGATAGTCTTGCAGGACGAGAGTTTCGACTCGAAATTTTCGATCGAACTGTGGTTACGTGGCGAACGCGTGTCGAACCGGGTTCGTTGTAATTACGTGCCTGTCGGGCGAGCCGTAAATGTCGCAGATCGCTTAGCATTACTCCTGGTAATAGAACGTATCGCTGCGAAACGTTTGCAAATGCCTTCGCGATTGTACTTGGCTTAGAAATTTCATAGAGACGTTTCGCCCAGTGCAGATCTGAATTAAATATCGCGGTACACTCGCGAGATAGGTTGGAATCATGCGAGGAAGGAAGAGAGTTAGAAATTTAGAGGGAATTTTTTGAATAGAGAAATAGGGGAGAGAAAATATGAATAAACGGGAGTTTATTATGATAATACTTGAGCTAAATATTTTTTAGGAAGAAGAACGAAATTGGTACTCTTATGTGCAAGAGTAAGGATATTTTTTAATGGCTGCTGGCCTATAAGGTTCATACGTATATTCATTGAAGGAAATAAAATATTTCCGTTCATTTCGAGGTGCTCGGGATATTAGCAACGTACTGCTTATTTATTGTATATGAACATCATTAGCTTTTGTTTAATGGAGTATCGACATACAATGAAATACTACTGCATTGTGCAACGATCATCGAGTACCAGCAGCGTATGTTGAAATCGATACCTAATTTATGACCAATATTTGCGATTACACGAACTCGGTAAGACCTAATTAGGAGTGTGTTAGGGAATACTTGGCTGTAAAATCTGCCGGATAAAATGTTCCTACAGTATTATCCAAAAATTACACGCTCCTCGAATAATCTTCCAGCAGATACAAGAAAGAGGAACGCGCGTTCATCGAAAACTTCTGGGATAAACTTAACGCTGCAATTCCAATTTTTGAGCGAGAAAGCTCGTTCGATTTAAAACCTCTCTCACGTCGAATCGGAGTATTACGAATCAAATCGTATTCCAATCCTCGCGTATTTTTGATCGGAAAGAGAAAAAGAAAATCACGCGGAAATGAAAGTAACGACGAAAACGCCCTGGACGATCCCGATCCCTGGAAGCGAGGACAACGTTTCACCCTTGCAGGAAGAATTCCGCGTCGCGTGGTGGAAGGGTGTTGAAATTTATCGGTGGTCGAGTTAATCGTACAAGCCTCGTTAGTCCCGTTATTGAGTTACACAAAATGCTGAGAGCAGCTGCACCCGTCACTTTCTGCCGCGATCAGCTAGGTGAGAGTGATAAGAAATATGATGGACGACCCGTTACCGGCGAACGGTTGACGCGCAGGATTATTGTTCAACGGTATCCGAAACGGAAGAATTCATGAGACCGTAACAAATTGCACGCGAAAAATATCTTACGCCGTTCCATCATGTCGGACAGATTCTTCTCCCGTTTTACACTGCACCGAGAATTATCGTTGGTATAAGTGGATTCGATTTGTCTGGCTCGCCGAAAGAATAATGGATGAAGTTTATGACGAGGAACGTAGGCTACGTAGCTTTTCGCCGTTTCTGAGAGTCCGAGATTTAATATATGGCTCGTTGTGGCCTGGATGCACCGAAACGTTCGAGACGCGTGGTTACAAGATCGTTTCCTAAATTGAACCATCGTGGATGTCGGCATTCGGAATTTTACAGAATGGCGAACACACTCGTGGCGGACTCGCGGTCACGCGAATTTCCAAACGATCGATCAACGTTAAAATTCCGATGATTCGACGTGCAACCAGCGACGAGCGAACTTAACCAGAAAGTACAGCGAGATTGGTCAGGAAATTGTCTAGCTCTGGATGCAGAGAGACCGCGAACCTTCTCGCGGTCGGAGCAACGACGGATGGTAACGTTCGATAAATCGAGTCTCTCCTTCGGTTTCGACGGCGTCGTGGCGGGTATAAACGCCAGTTATCCCATTAAATGTTCAATTATTCCTGCCTTCCATTCCTGACGTCCTGGAATTCTGGCCTGCCGTGTGCATCGGTTCACGTGGACGTCGACGGGGCTGAAGGGGAGGGTAGAAGCGAGAGCTTAATCCCTATTCATAGACTCAATCGAGTGATTTCGAATAAATCCTTCCAGCGTTCCGCGAAATCCGCTGCAATTAAAATACTTTAATATCCTTTGGAGCACGTACCCGCTCCGGGCGATGCCTCTTTCCAACCACATCCTTCTCGTCCCTCGACTCGTCTTGCTTCGCTCCTAGCCTCGCGTTTCAGCTCAACCCCAGTCTAGACCCTCCTTCGCCTCTTTCCAACCCCATTCCGCCCCTTTTCCGCCCCTTCTCCACACCGACGCGAGATCCCAATTTCTTTTTGGAACGGGTGCTCTCTTATTAAACGAGTCCCAATCCAGATGCCCGGAGGTATCGAGGAAGCACGTTCGCTTTCCTTCAAAGAGCCCTTTATCACCGTGAAACTCTGCCAGATATTTTGACCATTCGTCTTCGAGCGATATATCATGGCGCGAGGGCTGGGTAACTGCAGTTTTTCCTCGCGACCGACCGTGTAATATTACGCCGTTCGCCACCGGTTCAACTACCTCTTTGATAGTTCTTCTCGAGACCGGCTACCTTATTCTTCCTCGCTTTTTGTTTCTCCTCTTCGAGAAACGTCGCTTCTTCTTCCCTCTTCAAAGGATATAAATCTGGGGGTGGTCGCGCATCCGTCGAGCCGATAGGAACGCGTCGCGGAGGGGCTAATTAAACCAGTGATAATTTCGATACACGGTTGACGGTTTTTCTCTCTGGAACGAGCAATATTTGCGACAGCATCGCGGACGATTCGGTTAATTCACGCGAGATCCAGCTCTACGCCTTAATCGCAATCCCCGCGAATACCAGCCTCGAGCTACGAGCAATTTTCCAACCGCGTGCCGACATCCACCCTGCTTCTATGCACCCCGTCTCGAATTCAATTTATCGATAAATATCTATAATCCTCATTATCCTGCCGTTCGCGAAATTTCGCCAGGACGATAGAATCGGCGACCCTGTTCGTGCCTGGAATAATCAGAGAACCACGCTGACGTCCGGCATTGGTCGATGTAAAGACTTATCGACGGGGATGGGAAGAAAAAGCGCTGGCCAGCTCTCCGCCATCGACGATACGATCAATATGTAATGATCGCTATAAAGTGGGCCGGTTAAGGGCGAGGATATTTTAAATGAAAAGAAGGATAAATTTATCACGGCCCCGTCGAACGATTTATCACGACGATACATTCGAGCTACGGACGTTCCGGAGAACGTACGAGGGCGTCAGCTGCGGGAAACCGCTCCGGGGGAAGTAGATCCCCATCCGATCATTGTTCATACGAAGCTAGCATATAATGCGATGCCAGCCGGAGTCAAATATATATATGTCTGTTATACGTAACCCCATTTCGCTTTTTCCCGCGACTACACTCGCGGAGTTGACGGATTCTAAATGTTCCTGGGCTTTTTCGCCAGGAAAAAAGCGGACCTCTTTGATACAGCGATATCTACTCGGAGCGAGATTAGGTGAAGGGAAAAAATTCGATTTTTATGTATCCGAGGTCTATGAGAGTGGATCCGAGATTCATTTCTTCCCCTGTCGCCTAGTTTCATCCCACTCGCTCGTATTTCCCGGGTAGAAACGGCAGCAGAAATGGCTCTTTCGGGGTAGCAAAGGTTTCCTCGGGCAGGTCGACTTTCGGGATATAACGTATCCTTTCAGCGGTAAAATCGCTAGTGGGCGTTTTCCCGATATCTTTCGTCGCTTCTAATTAGCGGGAACGGACGATTAGACGTTTCTCATTCTCGGCGAAGTCGGTTGCAGTCTTAAGATGGCGGAAACGGGTGTCGTAACGGGACGGTATTTACGTTCTCGGAGTTTTTCGGCTCGCTAACTAACGTGCTCGGGGCAGTAAAGCCGGGTAACACTTTCTTTTTTTTTTCTTTCGGAATAATTGTGCGCGTTGAAGGAAGGAGTAAACCTCGCGCAAGCTCGTCTCCGAGGGAATGCTTCCTTTCGCGATTGCTCCTATACTTTTTATTCGCGAAGCGCGCAAAAAATGCAATCTGCGTTGCTTCCTCTAATAGCCGGGCTGTTCGAGCTTAGACGGGAATATCTCGTTTTATAAAACGAGCGAGGTAAAATTACTCACCGGTGTTCGTTCGAGTCGTGAAAAATCTTATCCTCGTTTTATTTCACTTAACTCCATTCCGCCCGAGTCTTATTTCCACTTCATTTTACCCGAACGAACCTAAGAATCCTAATATTTTTTTCCACCCCCGTAAGAACCCGGGAATCTTAACCGGTCCCTTAATCGGTCGGAAAGCGAATCGAATAAGCGAGCCACAAACCAGCGCCTTATTCCGATCGTGGGAAACTTTAAGCATTCCGATTTCTGACTTCCCTCTACCCTCTACGATCGCGTTACCCCGCATGCAACTATTTCCAAGTAACCCGGACACCCTGGTCCAGCAGCCAGGGCGCTCGAAATTAGCTGCTAACGCGCGCAAATCGCTCCACGCTGCACTAAATACACCCCGACCCACTGCACGGTATCCCATTCGCCCCGTCCCTGCCACGGGGGCTCGGTTTCAAGCACGGTTCGTTTGTTTCCGGGCCAAATAGCCGGAATCTCGCATAACCCTACCGGTTATGTCGTGCTCCTCGGGCCAAGTCACCGGCCGCTCTTATTTCATACAAAATAGCACGACATCTTGCTGGCCTCTGCCCTGTCCTCTCTATAGATCCCGTTAACACGATCCAGCGTGTTTTGGCAGCGCCACGAGCTCGCTGTTTAGCGGGACAGTCGCTGCTGGTACGCCTCCCCCGAAGCCAGCCCGGTTTCCACCCTGGAAGACCGTAATGTCGGGAACACGCGAAAGTTTCGCTGCAAAACTCCGTGGACGCGGGAGGATACACGCGAGCACGTTTTTCCTCCCGTCCCTGCAACTTCCTCCCTTCGATTCGCTTTCTTTCGGCGCCGCTGTTGGCCAACTACCCCCTCGCTGTCCCTTTCTTCTTCGTCCCCGTGCTCGCGTTGGCCGACGTTGTTACACATTCAGGACGCAGCCCGGGGAACCGCCGGTGAATCCGACAGCTGCGTCGAATCCTGCTTCTCGTCAAATCGCATCGGGAGCGGACTAAAAACAACCAGCGAGATGCCTATGGCCGGATGAAAGTTTCGCCAACGACTTGGCGAAACGGATACCGTCGGGGATCCTTCCCGCTTTCTTCCACTTCCTTTTCTTCTTTTTCCTTCTTCCTCTTCTTTTTCTCCCGCTTTTTTCACTTCTTTCCCGCCGCCGGATTCCGCGTCCTCCTCGGGTAAGTCAAGCCGCGAGTAGATACTCTCGGCTCGCCTTTGTTTGCCCTTACGTATTTTCGTGCCCGACGGAAGGAAAGAAGATGGCCGGCTCGCGTGCGCTAATTTGATTAACGAAAATACGATCGATACGATCGCGGGGTTTCAAGTTCCGGCTGCACGAAAGGCTTGTAACGCCGAGAGATTTATCGCGGCTGTTCGTTTTAATTGGGATTATTGATGGATGAAATTGCCCGGTCGTTTGATTTATCGGGATCCCGATTAATTTCCATCCTCCGCGACTTGTGTCTTCTAATTTTAAATTTGATTTATCGCCTATGAAACGCGATAATGTTACGTAACGAGGTATATTATACAGAGACTGATTCGCTCGAATTGATTTCAGCTGTACGAATGGAGCAATGGATGACACGAAAGAAGTAGTCCGAAATTGCGTCGTACTCTGAATCGCGGAAATGCTATGAAAAATTTAGATCAAGCATCCTCTTATCGTGCACTTGGATGGAACACCGTTTCCGTATTCTTGCAATTTCTACTCGTTTTTAATTATCAACATCTCTATAGGTGTCACAGTGTCGCCTACGAGACACTATCGATTCTGAAATATTTCCAAGATATCGATGAAACTATGCGACGTAGTGCATTCTCGAACTATAGCTCGAGAAATGAACGATCTGTTCTCTTGTTAGCCCACGTGCAGTCCACGTCATTTTTATTTCTGCGATAAATGCCTATCGACGTGGTGTACACGTCGCTGTCGATTTTGGAACAAAAGCATCTCGACGTGCGTGACACGTCTTTCTAGCGCAAGTGGTTAATCTCCAAAATTTACGTTTCTCTCTCAACCGAACAAAGAAAAGGTACCTATTCGTTGCCAACCCTGTCAACGTCGTAACTCGTCTACCACAACCTGTATCTCGAGAACCAAAATCTCATCGGGTTATTCATTCGTCATAATTCACGCGACCTTTCTTCATCGCCGCGATCACCAGCCGCGTTACCGGAATTACGTCAAGTTCCCCATTGACCACGACTTCCGTTCAAGGCACCGAAATTACGCAAAGTTTCCCATTGACCGCGACTCCGGTAGCAAGCGCCGAAATTACACGGGGTTACCTGTTCCCTGCGACTTAACCCCCGAATAGCAACCCCTCCTACGCGTTTCAACCACTCGGCGCGTAATCCCGCGAGCAGATTTTTCGAAGGACAATAACGCGGGCCGCGTTGGCGCGACGCCAGCGTCGACCGCGCAATTCCGGCGACGCCGGTTAATCGACAGTCGGCGAGGTTCCGCGCGAGGAGCACGCGCGTAGAATCGCCGCCGACTCGGTCGGACGACGCGATGTTTCCAGCGAGTTAATTCCTGTACCGTGCAGCCTCTCCGTTTGTGTTTCAGACAATGGACCACCGCCCGTCGAGCAGAGCGACGACGGATGGCTGAACTTCACAAAAATCAGCCGCGCCGAGAGCGGCTGGTACAAATGTTATACCAGGCACATGCTCGACATATTCACCAGCATCGGTTATTATCTCAATGTACGCAGTGAGTATTTTCACCGCTCCATGGTAATTTATTCCTCAGGATATATATTTATTCCTCGATCAGGAGTGTCGGAATCGGGGTTGGAATTTTCGTAGCGCACATTGCAATAATTTTCTGCGAGTTTCGCCGTATCGAGTTGCCTTTTGGACGGGAAAGGATATGTTAATGACACCGGGGATGTTGGAGATTAACGGGAAGAAATTCGAAACGAAGTTTTAGTGATACGTCACGAAACTATTTAAGAAGTTACTTCGAGGAACGAAAATTTCGACCCTGATTATCACACGGAAACTAGGTAGTCTTTCGAACGCTGGTAGCCTCTTTCGTTTCGAGTTATACCAGAAAGGGAGAGTTCAGAAATGGAGTTACCAAGTGGTAGAATTATTAATTTTTGTAATATTCGTTACATCGCCAATTGCTACGATATCGGATTAAGTAAAGACGCTAAAAGTCGCGCTAAATAAACGGTAAAATTGATCGGTGCTCATGGCCGGCGAATGGATTTATTGAGCGACTATGAAACTACCATTCCGCTCTATAACAATGAAAAGGTTAAAAATAGAATAAGTAGAGCAGCTGTACGAGCCGATAAAGGGTACAGTAATATTAGAAATTAATGGAAATCGTGGGCCGCGTTGCACGGCTGTTTGAGTTATGAGGGCGATTGAACCGGGAGTTTCGTTCATCGAAACGATCCAGCGAGTCTTCGAAATGCGATATGTTTGCGTCATCGGCGTAGATTTATGTTATTAAATGTCCGCGGTAAACGTGATTCAAAATTACTTTCAAATTTCCACGGAATATCCATTTCCCGCTCCACGTATTGCTTCCTCCGAAGAGATAATTTACCATTTTATACCACGATTTCGCTCCCCTTCCGATCACACCAGATAAACGTTTCCGTCTCTTGTCGCTTACGAACCTAGACGCGTATTTGTCGGGACGGATATCTCGATTAAGTTAATAGAATTCGGGAAACTGGATCTTTCGTTTGTCAAGGAAAATCTTTCCCTCTCGGAGTACTGCATCGAAACACGACGAACATTAGACACTTCGGCCCCATTATCCGCACTCGTGTGGACATATAACAATTGTTCCGTGAAAAATCATATGGTCGAAGAAAAACCGAGAGGAAAGTGTAGAATTTCCCAGCGAATCTTGCATTAAAAAAATAAAACACGAAGAATGGCGGAGGAATTAACTCGGAAGAAAGAAACTCGCAAAGGAAGAAACTGGAATATTTAAAACACTGGGAGAGGACTCTTTTTATCATACCATCCATAAAACAACAAGCACCTGGACCAGGAAACATCTCATCCGTACGTGAGACGAAGATTCTGTAGAACGAAGCCCGACCTAGCTCCTAGGTAAGCAAAAAGGCTCGCTAATCGTGGGTCTGGCATCGAAAAGAGTGTCGCCCGTCCCAGAGGCAGGCAGACATTCCCTCTAATTCGGAATGCAAAGGGGGTGGTCGTTGTCGCAGCCGATAACCGGAAACCACAGTCATTTGTCAAGTACGGAAACCACCGAGCCAACCGGAAATTATCCGTGCCCTGTCGCGAAAATTTGCAAATTTCCTACCCAGTCCTGGCCCCCTAGGTCCTTCCATCTTGCCATTATAACCAGTGGAACAGAGGGGCAAGGGTGCCGCGATCACCCTCGAACCTTCGAGTTTCCTCCTTTTCCACCACCTCTGCACACCCCTTTCCGCCTCTTCAGCTCCAACTTCCGTTTGCACCGCCGACCGACGGGATCCTGGATACGGGTTTCCGAGCACCTAATCTCTACGCAATTTAGATGGCTCGAGAGCACCTATAAACCAACCAACCCCCGTAAGGAATTATCGATTACAGCGCCATGGCGTCCTGTTCGAATCTCCTGGCCGGATTACTTATCCGCGGATAACGTCTAGGAGGGTTTTAAACGGTGCACACCAATTTCGCGCAGTCACATAGATAGCGCAGGTTCAGAGGGGTAGCAGAGAGGGAAAGTTCTTTGAAAGAGCCATCGTTATGAAAGACACGTCGAGTGTCGTTTCGAAATTGATTTTCAGCGTGACTCTACTCGGGATGAAAAATTGCTGGATAGACGCTGTAACGTCGTTTGAAAAATGTAAAACGCGTCGTTAAATTTTTCACGCCAGACCACTATTTCGAATTTTCCGCTGCTTTGAATTTTTCCTTCGCATTTTAACGTTGAAATCTCGTATCGTTGTCAGAGTTGCCGTCCGCTGTCGGTTGCGGTTTGCGAAAAAGGCACGGGTCAGTAGAAGAGGAACGGGATGCTATCTAAAGTTAGTGGTTAGTTAGTAGTTTGGTTGGCCGATCAGTTAGCGAGCAGTCGTCAAACGGTATTACGCCGAGTCAAAAGCAATCGGGCTTGGAACAATCGACATCCAAAGTACTTAAGCTCCCGGCAGATTAATGAACAATTAAGCCAAAGTTGTACGGTTTGGAGAGGAGAGCAGTTGTTGGTCGGTTGTCAAATACAGATATTAAAGACACTCTGGCTGTGGAAACTTCTAACGCT
>NW_016914697.1:119489-179090 GCF_001483705.2 Eufriesea mexicana
TTCCCGCTTTCTTCCACTTCCTTTTCTTCTTTTTCCTTCTTCCTCTTCTTTTTCTCCCGCTTTTTTCACTTCTTTCCCGCCGCCGGATTCCGCGTCCTCCTCGGGTAAGTCAAGCCGCGAGTAGATACTCTCGGCTCGCCTTTGTTTGCCCTTACGTATTTTCGTGCCCGACGGAAGGAAAGAAGATGGCCGGCTCGCGTGCGCTAATTTGATTAACGAAAATACGATCGATACGATCGCGGGGTTTCAAGTTCCGGCTGCACGAAAGGCTTGTAACGCCGAGAGATTTATCGCGGCTGTTCGTTTTAATTGGGATTATTGATGGATGAAATTGCCCGGTCGTTTGATTTATCGGGATCCCGATTAATTTCCATCCTCCGCGACTTGTGTCTTCTAATTTTAAATTTGATTTATCGCCTATGAAACGCGATAATGTTACGTAACGAGGTATATTATACAGAGACTGATTCGCTCGAATTGATTTCAGCTGTACGAATGGAGCAATGGATGACACGAAAGAAGTAGTCCGAAATTGCGTCGTACTCTGAATCGCGGAAATGCTATGAAAAATTTAGATCAAGCATCCTCTTATCGTG
Source organism: Eufriesea mexicana (assembly GCF_001483705.2). Lineage (NCBI taxonomy): Eukaryota > Metazoa > Arthropoda > Insecta > Hymenoptera > Apidae > Eufriesea > Eufriesea mexicana. The sequence goes on from NW_016914697.1 coordinate 120,086, forward strand.
CACTTGGATGGAACACCGTTTCCGTATTCTTGCAATTTCTACTCGTTTTTAATTATCAACATCTCTATAGGTGTCACAGTGTCGCCTACGAGACAGTATCGATTCTGAAATATTTCCAAGATATCGATGAAACTATGCGACGTCGTGCATTCTCGAACTATAGCTCGAGAAATGAACGATCTGTTCTCTTGTTAGCCCACGTGTAGTCCACGTCATTTTTATTTCTGCGATAAATGCCTATCGACGTGGTGTACACGTCGCTGTCGATTTTGGAACAAAAGCATCTCGACGTGCGTGACACGTCTTTCTAGCGCAAGTGGTTAATCTCCAAAATTTACGTTTCTCTCTCAACCGAACAAAGAAAAGGTACCTATTCGTTGCCAACCCTGTCAACGTCGTAACTCGTCTACCACAACCTGTATCTCGAGAACCAAAATCTCATCGGGTTATTCATTCGTCATAATTCACGCGACCTTTCTTCATCGCCGACCTGTATCGCGAGAACCAAAATCTCATCGGGTTATTCATTCGTCATAATTCACGCGACCTTTCTTCATCGCCGCGATCACCAGCCGCGTTACCGGAATTACGTCAAGTTCCCCATTGACCACGACTTCCGTTCAAGGCACCGAAATTACGCAAAGTTTCCCATTGACCGCGACTCCGGTAGCAAGCGCCGAAATTACACGGGGTTACCTGTTCCCTGCGACTTAACCCCCGAATAGCAACCCCTCCTACGCGTTTCAACCACTCGGCGCGTAATCCCGCGAGCAGATTTTTCGAAGGACAATAACGCGGGCCGCGTTGGCGCGACGCCAGCGTCGACCGCGCAATTCCGGCGACGCCGGTTAATCGACAGTCGGCGAGGTTCCGCGCGAGGAGCACGCGCGTAGAATCGCCGCCGACTCGGTCGGACGACGCGATGTTTCCAGCGAGTTAATTCCTGTACCGTGCAGCCTCTCCGTTTGTGTTTCAGACAATGGACCACCGCCCGTCGAGCAGAGCGACGACGGATGGCTGAACTTCACAAAAATCAGCCGCGCCGAGAGCGGCTGGTACAAATGTTATACCAGGCACATGCTCGACATATTCACCAGCATCGGTTATTATCTCAATGTACGCAGTGAGTATTTTCACCGCTCCATGGTAATTTATTCCTCAGGATATATATTTATTCCTCGATCAGGAGTGTCGGAATCGGGGTTGGAATTTTCGTAGCGCACATTGCAATAATTTTCTGCGAGTTTCGCCGTATCGAGTTGCCTTTTGGACGGGAAAGGATATGTTAATGACACCGGGGATGTTGGAGATTAACGGGAAGAAATTCGAAACGAAGTTTTAGTGATACGTCACGAAACTATTTAAGAAGTTACTTCGAGGAACGAAAATTTCGACCCTGATTATCACACGGAAACTAGGTAGTCTTTCGAACGCTGGTAGCCTCTTTCGTTTCGAGTTATACCAGAAAGGGAGAGTTCAGAAATGGAGTTACCAAGTGGTAGAATTATTAATTTTTGTAATATTCGTTACATCGCCAATTGCTACGATATCGGATTAAGTAAAGACGCTAAAAGTCGCGCTAAATAAACGGTAAAATTGATCGGTGCTCATGGCCGGCGAATGGATTTATTGAGCGACTATGAAACTACCATTCCGCTCTATAACAATGAAAAGGTTAAAAATAGAATAAGTAGAGCAGCTGTACGAGCCGATAAAGGGTACAGTAATATTAGAAATTAATGGAAATCGTGGGCCGCGTTGCACGGCTGTTTGAGTTATGAGGGCGATTGAACCGGGAGTTTCGTTCATCGAAACGATCCAGCGAGTCTTCGAAATGCGATATGTTTGCGTCATCGGCGTAGATTTATGTTATTAAATGTCCGCGGTAAACGTGATTCAAAATTACTTTCAAATTTCCACGGAATATCCATTTCCCGCTCCACGTATTGCTTCCTCCGAAGAGATAATTTACCATTTTATACCACGATTTCGCTCCCCTTCCGATCACACCAGATAAACGTTTCCGTCTCTTGTCGCTTACGAACCTAGACGCGTATTTGTCGGGACGGATATCTCGATTAAGTTAATAGAATTCGGGAAACTGGATCTTTCGTTTGTCAAGGAAAATCTTTCCCTCTCGGAGTACTGCATCGAAACACGACGAACATTAGACACTTCGGCCCCATTATCCGCACTCGTGTGGACATATAACAATTGTTCCGTGAAAAATCATATGGTCGAAGAAAAACCGAGAGGAAAGTGTAGAATTTCCCAGCGAATCTTGCATTAAAAAAATAAAACACGAAGAATGGCGGAGGAATTAACTCGGAAGAAAGAAACTCGCAAAGGAAGAAACTGGAATATTTAAAACACTGGGAGAGGACTCTTTTTATCATACCATCCATAAAACAACAAGCACCTGGACCAGGAAACATCTCATCCGTACGTGAGACGAAGATTCTGTAGAACGAAGCCCGACCTAGCTCCTAGGTAAGCAAAAAGGCTCGCTAATCGTGGGTCTGGCATCGAAAAGAGTGTCGCCCGTCCCAGAGGCAGGCAGACATTCCCTCTAATTCGGAATGCAAAGGGGGTGGTCGTTGTCGCAGCCGATAACCGGAAACCACAGTCATTTGTCAAGTACGGAAACCACCGAGCCAACCGGAAATTATCCGTGCCCTGTCGCGAAAATTTGCAAATTTCCTACCCAGTCCTGGCCCCCTAGGTCCTTCCATCTTGCCATTATAACCAGTGGAACAGAGGGGCAAGGGTGCCGCGATCACCCTCGAACCTTCGAGTTTCCTCCTTTTCCACCACCTCTGCACACCCCTTTCCGCCTCTTCAGCTCCAACTTCCGTTTGCACCGCCGACCGACGGGATCCTGGATACGGGTTTCCGAGCACCTAATCTCTACGCAATTTAGATGGCTCGAGAGCACCTATAAACCAACCAACCCCCGTAAGGAATTATCGATTACAGCGCCATGGCGTCCTGTTCGAATCTCCTGGCCGGATTACTTATCCGCGGATAACGTCTAGGAGGGTTTTAAACGGTGCACACCAATTTCGCGCAGTCACATAGATAGCGCAGGTTCAGAGGGGTAGCAGAGAGGGAAAGTTCTTTGAAAGAGCCATCGTTATGAAAGACACGTCGAGTGTCGTTTCGAAATTGATTTTCAGCGTGACTCTACTCGGGATGAAAAATTGCTGGATAGACGCTGTAACGTCGTTTGAAAAATGTAAAACGCGTCGTTAAATTTTTCACGCCAGACCACTATTTCGAATTTTCCGCTGCTTTGAATTTTTCCTTCGCATTTTAACGTTGAAATCTCGTATCGTTGTCAGAGTTGCCGTCCGCTGTCGGTTGCGGTTTGCGAAAAAGGCACGGGTCAGTAGAAGAGGAACGGGATGCTATCTAAAGTTAGTGGTTAGTTAGTAGTTTGGTTGGCCGATCAGTTAGCGAGCAGTCGTCAAACGGTATTACGCCGAGTCAAAAGCAATCGGGCTTGGAACAATCGACATCCAAAGTACTTAAGCTCCCGGCAGATTAATGAACAATTAAGCCAAAGTTGTACGGTTTGGAGAGGAGAGCAGTTGTTGGTCGGTTGTCAAATACAGATATTAAAGACACTCTGGCTGTGGAAACTTCTAACGCTACCCTCGACCAATTGTCTCCATCGGAGGAATGATGCACGTACAATTCTAGAGCGGAATTTATATAAAAGTCCGATTGTATCGACACTCGGAAATACCTCGGAACGTCCCGTTTGGTATTGTCCGATACGTGTCGCTGGAGTATTTTTATATTTCTGCACGATGGACGACGGATCGGTTGAGCGCGCATGGGATCATGACGCATGGATCCCATCGATGCGGTGAAACGCGACAGAATTGCCCGCATCAGGGATCAAAGCGCGCGCGCGTCAGTCGGAATTTCCAGCGATAGATGAAATTCGCAGGTAACGAGAATCGCCATTAGAAAAAAGAGCGTCCCTGTACCAGCCGTGAGGGGGATGCGCGCGCGCGCGCGCTTTCACAGGGCTAACGAAGGAAAAGTGGAAACTCTTCCCCTCGATCCCACCCCCTGCAGCCCAGTCAGTGTACCCGCTGTTTGTTATAGCGTCACGACTGTGTTTGCTGTAAAATTCCGAACAAACTACAAGACAAACGAGGTATAGCCAGCGAGCCGACCGGGGCTCGAGGGAGGGTGTAAAAGCCTCCTATCGTCGCATCCACCACTTTGATCCCTTTGTTTTGTTATAGGATGAGCCAGAGGATCAGCTTGCTAACTCAAAGGACTGCTCTCTTTAGGATTCCACCCTATCTACCGACGCTCTAATTCTCCTCTCCGGCAAGAGATAGCCCGGCCACGACATCACCAACCCCTCGACACCCTTTCCCCCTCGTAATTGTGGACATAGCGTTAGCTCGAGAGCAAACGATCGCGGACGTATAATTCCGTAGGTGGAATTGGAAAAGGAAAGGTACACCGATGCGGACGTCACCGTGTCCGTTCTTCTCTACTCCCTAACCCCGAGTCCTCCCAGGGAAAAGATTTTCTTCTAGACCGCACCGCACGTGGCCATGCCATTTCCACCTTGAACTTTATCCCCGGTACGTGCGTGCGATTCCTGATGCGCGGCCACATCGTTGTTATCGATGACAACGACCGATCGGATTTCAGGATCGCTTTAAGATACCCCCGGATACTGATGTGCGTCGCGTGCCCGAGAATCCTGCACTCGCGATACGCTGGGACCATTGGTAATATTGAAATCTCCACCGTCTCTCTCGTGACACGGGCTAAGCGCGATTCGGCTTCACGGGAAAGCGAATTTTTTGAAACGAAGCATTCTGGACAAGTTACCGATAAATTTCGGCCTACGGTATTTCGAATTATCATCGTAGGTAATCGGTAGGAAGAAATGCGTGCTGGAAGTGGTTGAAAGCGTTCGAAAGATTATCCTACGTGTTGGCAAAGTTACGAAATAAATCTTTATGCCTTTCCATCTTCTTTCTATGTGTTTCCGCTGCCTTTATTCGACTCTGGTGGCCAACGTTCACCATTTAAATCACCGTTCAGATGGTCCAGATATGGGAACAGAAGCGGAAGCGTTGAACGGCGAGGCTACCGATTCACGGAAGATGGAAGTTCAGATCGGGGGCGCTGTGACTCTGGAGTGCGACGGTGGTTGCTGGGGACACGGTCCTGGAATGGATCCAGTCGGTGGTCCCGGTCCGCTGGCTCTCAGTCGAGTCGTTTACCAGGAAGCTGGCGAGTATCGATGCGTCGCACCTGACAGGAAAATGCAGGACACCTGGCGCGCACAGTTGCCCTATCACATCAAAGTCACCGGTAAGTTCAGTCTGTCTTTTCGTAGTTTCCGTTGAAATTCGAGAGATCGAACCGTCGTCTGGTCGAACGCGAGTTTCAGTCACTTGGCTGACTAGCGGCGGGTCTCTACTACTTGCGCGAATCGTTACACGTTTATTCAATCAAACAATTAGCCCGTTAACTGGAAATATCTTGGCGCGATGATTCATTTATCCAAGGATGATCCGTTTTTAATGTCCCGACTATCTATAATTGTTTCCCACCAATGAAATTGGTCCCTGATTAATAGATAACGCGATTTATCTAATTTTATTTCAGTAAATATAAAACGCTTGCTCTAAATATTCGTCGTACGATATTCTGGTTTTCTTCTACCGAATTATCGAGTCGATCTGCACTGTCATGCGACACTGGGTTATCGATGCAATTCTTTAAGTCAAAGTTAAGTGACAGCGATATCGGGCAATCTTGAATAACTCGAAGCGTCGATAATCAATGCGAAAAGGGTGGTGAGGGTTAATTTACCGAGAGAGCGGCTAATTCAAAGCTTATCGTCATTAGTCACTATCACGAGGCTAACCCTCTTTCGTACCGCTTCAAAGGAATTATCCAATTTTCTCCAATAATTGCTCGCGTGCTCCCTTCGACGACCACCTAATTGCAAGACTTATGAACGCACTTTAGATAAATTACGTTTGATCCCCGCCAGACTGCGTTCGCCAATTTCCACGATTACCTCCCCGTCCGCCATTTTCTTTCGTCCGACTGCTGTCGCTCGAAATAATCGTTTACCTATTTCCCCGAAAATCCACCCGCGTTCTCTCCGTCGCCACGTAACTCGGACTTTTCTCTCTCTCTCTCTTTTTTAATCTCGCCGTGTAAATAGCCATTAGTCGGTGGTCTCGTCTAAATTGTCCATATTCATTAAGCTTTTTTCGCATACGCGCCACCGTTACATATCTCTCGCGTATTTTAGAGCAGCGGTACACGTAACCCGAGTGGGAAAAGCGGGAACGGAGAATTAGAATTTTCCGCCGCGCGTTTTTCCCTCCTTTTCTCTTTTTCCCTTCCATTCTCTTTTTGTTTCTATCCCTGTAACGTTGTTAGCGTCTTTCACGATGCTACCGCGGGCCTTTTCTTCCACCCCCTGGCCCCCTTCCGCGGCGTATCACGCGTAACACCGGCGAAAACGCTGGCTTTTCTTCGGTGCACAATGTGCGACGAGTCCGTTGTTCCGCGAACGCATCATTACACCGGGGCATTGTGCGAATTTTCAGCCGGAGGATAGAAACAGCTTTTTCTCGAAATCTATCGACGCGCTCGTATCGTTGAACACCGGCGTCCGGCCGGGACGTCCCTGGGAGAAAAATTAATTAAAGCGAGGTAAACGCGCGCGTCGGTGTACTGAAATGGGCCCCAGAAATGGGGCGGTGAACGAAATTGAACGTGCAACGACGGATCGTCAACGTTGATGGCCGTCAAATGGAATTACCTTGTTTCTACCGCTGTCCTGTCGCTAACTTTACGCGACGGTGACTATAGGATGCCGTATAAATCTAATTCGCGTTGTACGTGGTAATGGCTGAAATCCTTGATCGAGGGATAATGTAATCGAGGATTTGGCCAGTTCCCAGAGGCTTTAATCCGGAGATCGCGTAACACGCCATTTTAAACAGCCCCGAAAATCTCTGCCTTCGAATAACATCAGGAGTAACGTAATCGAGGGCTCGAGCAACTTCGTTCCAAATCCGAAGTAGAAAATACCTAACCCGACTGCCTTTGACTAAAACGATTCCATGTAATTCGACGATCGACGAATCGAAGTTTGACATAAAAGGAAAAATGTCCGATCGCGGATAACCGTGTTGAAGGGAGTAAAAATTCGGAATAAATCCAAAGATCAACGTCCAGACCGTTTCCACGCGAATGGCCACATTTCGCCGCAGTATCTTCTCCGAGGGGGAGGGACATTCGACTTCCCGGAGGATCGACACGAGGACGGAGGGAAAGGAAAAGTCGAGTCAAGGGTAACAGCAGGGTCTTCGTCGCCGTGGGACTTCTGTTTGATCTTGGAAACACGCGTGTCTGTGTAGAAACGCGCGAGGGACGCACACGTGTAGACGCCGAGACCCGTTTTCCCCTGGCGAGGGTGCGGAAAACAAGTTTATGACGCGGAATGGGAATTGGTGCGTCGTAAAGGCTGCTTCGTACGCACAGGGTCCTGCCGGAACGATCCTGACCTGTTTCAGGGTGGGCCGGGAAACTAGATCTCTCGTGTACGCGCTGGAAATCGAGAAACGCGCGATAGTTTCACGGTCCTAACTTCGTCGTAGGATTCCGGCTTATTCGCGTTACGTTGCTGCCTCGTGTTTCGCAATACAGCAAACGTCTCGGGTTTTACCCTCTTACGCACCTGGCGTGGGCAGAGAATTCGTGGAGATGTATTTTTCTTGCTTCCCTATCGGTACCAACCCTCGGTTATCATTATCGCGAACGATAAGATTTACGATGGCGCAAGTTTGTCGTCGGTTCGGACGAATGTGTAAGAAGTTGAGCGTTAATTCCGATGTGACCGTAGACGAACGACCGTGCTACAAAGGCAGGTTGTAAAACGAAGTATCGCAGTAGAGTCTGAAACGAGAATTAATATCCGCCATTGCTGAAACGTCGTTTATTTGGCTGCACCGTGGTCTTCTTGGAATTTCCCTGATTTAATTTACACCTTGCCTCGAACGTGTAACCTTTACGACCACCGTAAACGAAACGTGTGTAAAATAAAGCAGCGGCTTCTTCCTCACCCCCGTAAATTCGACGATATAACAGGAGCAGGAGCAGTAACGCAAACGCACGAATTCAGGGGTGGCGGGCTCGAAGAGCGCGATAATCCGACCTTAATAAGAGTGTTCCTCGCGACTGCTTGTCGCTGGGTAGCTGGGAAGCCGCGAATGAAAACGACGCGAAGCCCGCGAGAAGTGGAAATGGGGTGGCGGGAACGAGGCGGGTAAGAGGTGGGAAATGGGTGGGAAAGAGGTGGAAAAGCAGCGCAAGCTTGCCGAGGTATTAGAATCTGATTCGAAACTAAATCGGACGCTAATGGAATTGACTATTATAAGTTTGTGTACCGAAGCTTTGAGCCGCGGCTCGACGAGAGAGGGTTGAAACTGGCAGCTTTTGGTAATGGATATCTCTAACCAAATATCTTCTCATAGATTCTGCTCTTGTATTACGCAATTAACGGGATACTTTAAAGAGTAACCGAATAATTTTGATGCGCCGCGCAAGGGTTCCTATAGCTGCCGGAATAATTCCTCGTTTAACCTCGGTATAACCGTGGGATTTCGGTACGGTAGAGCGAAGACGTGATAAAATTTTTCGAAATTGTCAGTGACACGGATTTTAAACGTCGATAAGTTGTTTGGACAGCGTTTGAAAGAGCAGAAAATTCGGTGACGATATTTCCGATATTCTGCCAAACCGAATATTCCAAATTCGTTGAAATCTAAAGATAGGGAAAAAATTGCACATTTTCTACGCTCGCGGGGCGAAACGTGGAAATTCAGGGATTTAAAAATTCGGAAATTTAAATGGAAAAATTTCGACCGCGACTATTCCGCGGGCAAATTTGTCATATAAATTCCGCCGCAGCTTTCGTGCCGATCGAATGTCTTTAATAACCGTCACAGAGCGCATTCCGCGCAGTATTTCTGTCCACGTTGCTTACACGCCGATGATAAATGCAGATTCTTCCCTGGAAGCCGCAATCGCTGGCCTCTTCTCATTCTACGGCCTGTGGAAGCCTTTGCTTGCTATCCAGCCCGAGGCAATCGCTGAAGCAATCTCGACTTCTTATTGATTGCAGCTCAGGCAACTCGTGCGTGTAAGGGGCTCAGCCAGTCGAACGGTATCCTCGGGATTTTAAAATCGTTTCCCTGGATTGAACAAGGGGACGCCACGGAAATCATCCCATCGCGAATTGTCTCCATTTCTCTACCTCCTTTTTCATCCGTTCTCTCCTTGTTGCCAATGGAAAAAAAGAGAATGAAAAAAGGAAAAAATAACCGAACCGGACGAATTTTAATTCCTTCTGCAAATTATCGATTCTGCACAGAAACGTCCAAGTGCTTCCGTTACGTTCTTGGAAATACGCCGAACGTTATCGCGAAATTATGGACGAGGTATAACGAACCATTTGCTGGTTTTATAAAATGTTGAATTCCAATTTCTGTGAGTGGCTAGTCGCGACTTCCGACACGGTTTCTCGCTTATTCCGTCCTGCTGCTTGCAGCTCTACGCTCCTTGCTTAAACGCTCTTTATTAAACCCTCTAAATAGTAGGCCGTTATTAAAAATTCGTGGGAAATAAACGTAGCGCGCCAGGGATTCGTCCGGTTGGATAAATGACCAGTGATTTATAGGATATTTCTTCATCCCTTCGATTTCTCCAATTTTCCAATTTTTTCTTCCCTTTTTCTTTCTTTCCTTTTTCGTGTTTTATAGAGCCACGCACGAGAAACGAAGCGTGCCACGAATATGCCTCGGATAACATGCACTTGGATCCCGAGATTCGCTTCCACAAATATCGAAGTCAATATTTCTCGTTGGTGTTCGACATATTTCTCGAAAGCTCGCGGTTCTTGACTTTTCCCGGGTTATTCGACCATGGAAAATCGCGTTTTCCTTCCGTTCGGTCAACGAAATAAAAGAGGAGAGGAAAGAAAGAGGGAGAAGAAAAAAGATTGGAGAAAATACGGAGCGTGTTTTTGGAAAATTCGTAACCTCGGGAAAATTCTGTCAATCAAGGGGAAGGATGGTCGTTGGGAATTTTACTCGGATCGTTCCGTTAAACGGTCGCAGAAGGAACGCTTGCGAAATATTCCGGTGGCTGTAGGAAGAAGTCGAAGGAACAAGGAAAAGTTTCGCGTTGGACCGAATTGTGGCCGCAATAAAACTACATTATGCTCGCGGTTCTTACGCTAGTTGGCCCCGCGGAACTCTACGACACGTTCGCGATAATTTCCCCGCGAAATTGCGAACTGCTGCCCGAGCTAGACACACTTTCGCAGTTTCACGCGGCTGTAGTCGTTTATCATTAGGCGGGCAAGAGTTTCGGTATTAAAATCTTTTTAAAAGAAAGAAAAAGGTGAAAAGGGGCCAGAGAGAGAACTGATGAAACGGAAAGGTGAAGAGAGACAGAGGGAGAGGGAGGTAGAGAGCGAGAGGGGAATGGTAACGAAACGGTTTCGTCACGAAAGATTAAACAACCTGTTGTTAATTAAGGTTCTCGGGAAATTTGCAGTTGAACGCTTTTCACGGGTAATTCGAGGAAAATTAGTAACCCGTCGTTGATTAAATCAAGTTAGACATTTGCTGATTTACGAACGCTCGTTTCGTACCGTGAAATGAAACTCGAAAAGGATTCTGTTTTCCAAAACACCTGGTATCGCCGGAACTTGAGATTTTATTCGACGTGATATACCGAGCAATTTTCTTCCTCGAAATTTCGTAGGAATTTTAATTAACTGCGCATTCGGGAACACCTTCGGTAACGAAGTCCAGAAATAATGGAACAAACAAGTGGAATAATGCGATTTTCGTATCGATAGAAATTGGAAAATTGATTTTTAGACGAAATTCTTGTTGTTGAAACGAGTAGGAAATATTTCAGGAAGATTCTGTTAGAAATTAGGTATTCGTTAGAATAATACATCATGCCGATGGCTTCGTGACACGTTTATTTTCCCTGGTCGAAATTGGCCAGTCTTGCTATTGTAACGCTTTCGTCTAAAATTATCAGTGTTTATGTTAACTTTCTACGGCCACTCAAATTAGTTAAACTGGGTGACGTTTCTCGTCCGTTTCGCCGAGCGGAACTCTATTATTTCGTGTTACATATTTTCAACCTAATTTGCTACAATTGATTTCCCTTCCACGCGTTGCTACGTGTTTTTGTTCATAAAATATTCGCGTGAAATTTCGACGTTCACTCGGAAACTTGGGTAAATTCGTAAAATTCCATTAATCAATATTTATCGTGATTGATAAACCGAAGAATCCGCAGGTATAATCGAAGATTAATTCGAGAAGATTAATTTACATCTTCGTTCGCAAATATTCATAGACTCGGTATTTCCTTTCTAACTACGTTTCTATACGTACCTCGTGAAAATGAAGCGAAATTGACGGACTGCATTTAATCGAAAACATTTCATCCTCTTCTTTCAGGAAACGTCGATTTCCTCTTCGAATTCAAGTTCCCAGGCAGAGCTCCTGAAACACGAAAATACTTCGTGAAATTATTATGATAATGCAAATTAACATACCGCGAGGAGGAATTTTCGAAAGGAGTCACTATTTAAAAATGTACTCTCAATTTGTAACTAAACACGCCGCTCAATGTATACCATTTCCTCGTTCCTATTTCTCTCGAAGGAACGAAAAATTCCTGGATCCTCGAGGACTCGGATGAAAACTTGGCCGATAAATTTTTAGCGAAGAAATTAAAAGCCGGAAAGGAAGAAATGTATACACGGATCGAGATTCTTTCAGCCAGAATCTCATCCACGAATCTCATTCATCTTGGCAGGTTCTCGCGAGAGGAAGAGACGATAACTAGATTGCTTAGCTCGACAACCGAGGTTATTTCTTCGGCTTCGTACGGCTCGTTAAGCGTTCGTTAAATGTTCACGCTGCGCCGAGCTAAGGCGTGCCCCGTTTTTCGTCTCCTTTTCACCGGGCCGCAAGCTTATTTAAGCGCCGCCACGAGAACTTGTATAATAACAAGTTAAAGTACCATACACTGCTCCGTAAGTGGCTTTTACCGAGGATTATCTTGCTTCACCTGGATCCCGCCAGGTTACCGCTGAAACACAAACACTGGTCGCGGATAACGCGCCCCCTTCGTTCGAATTCGCCTGTATACCTTGCGATTTCTATCGACGTTATTCATAATTCCACCCGCGTGTTTTATCTGCCGTTATCGTGTCGTTTATCCTCTCAAAGGAGAGATAATTTTCGAAAATTTTGAAACAAACCAAGCTGCGATAAGAAATTCGGAAATATTTAATATATTTTTCCCTCTGTTACGTTTTTCTCTCCCAGGAACGACAACTACTCTGCAGCTTCCTTTTTCCTTTGTCAATTCGATCTTGATTCCACTTAGAAGGAACGAGACGTATCTTCCTACGACTTCTTTAGAATGAAACTACCGTCGCAAACACGCTCTACTCGTCCAAACTAAATTAACACGCCAACAATTTTCTTCCCTTTTCTTGCGTAACAATCCCGAGGCAGCGGGGAGACTATTCGCCGAGCTTCCTACCTCGGTGTCCTCCATGTAATAATGTCTGCCGGTATCTCGTGGTTCGAATCTAAATTTAAATTGCTCAAACACTTTCCAGCAGGGCCGGATACTTATCTAAAATTGTTGCTCCTTGATATCGACCACCATCGCATTTTCTCATCAAAGAATAATCGGCCATTCGAACCTTAATTGTCGCTGGAAAACCCATCGGACACGTCGAGTCGAATTTCTAATTAACCGAGCACCCGTTCCCGGAGGTCCCTCGACGAAATTTTCCTCGTAATAAGCGTCGAACGTAAGCAGCTCGTGCTACGTTCCACCGAACCACCCCGTTTCGCAACCATCCCTGGGTAAAGCGTAGTCAAGATGGAAGCGATAGCGCGATTTCGTATTTGCGTGGTTAATAAAAGGAACGGTCGAATCAGCGAGTCATTTACAAGGGAAACGTATCAGAGTGGGTAGGAACAAAGGGCTGATTACGGGATCAAAGCACAGGAAGGAAGAGGGAAAGGAAGAGGGAAAGGAAGAGGGAAAGGAAGCGGTTCTCCCGTGAAAAGGTCCTCGCACTCCTCTCTCGTCTCGTCGACGGCAATAGCTCACGGCGGGTTGTAAATTTTTCAACGAGTCGAAGTTTCAGTTGCTCGCCATCCCGTTTTTCCCCGCCGCGCGGAAATTAACCAGCCTCCTTTTGTGGCCTGTTTCGCGGTTGCCGCTCGCGCGCGATGCGATTAAAGGAAGCTGAATCCGCCGGCTCCTTCGTCTCCGCGAGTTTCTTCTGTTACTCTTTATTCGTCGATTCGGAGTTATGGCCCGTTGAATGGAAATCAGAGGCAGCGCCGCAGCTCGTTTCCGCAGGAAAATTCGCTGATGAAGAGGGAATAAGTCTCGGAGATACTTCGATGGTGAAATAAAATGAAGCCGTTTCTATTGGCGATCTGTGAGGAAATTTAGGGGCTAATCAAATTTCCAATCTTTTTCTTTGCCAATGTTTAATCGCGGGACTATGATCGATTATGGTTTCAGAATGATTCCCCGGTTCGCTCGCGCAACTGGAGAATTTCTAATTTTAGTCGACTACTCGTGGTACGACTTGGGAATGATTTATTATACCTTTGGCAATTTAATTGCTACTTCCGAGGAGGAAAGACAGGGAAATGTACACGCAGAATTATTTGAAACGATGCTCCAAAATTATTCGATATCGCAGTCTTAATATTGCTCTTAACCTTATCGTAGAGTATTTCGCGAGTCGGTCAAGGAATAACGTCGGAGGGAAATATAAAATGTAAAATTGCGTATTGTATGCTGCAGGAATACGCGAAATCATATGCCAATATTTAATTTACGCATCTGCTAATTGTCAGCGGCTAGACTGCTTCCTATGGCGTTATAATTGGACGCGTAAAGGTGACACGATGGAAGTGTCGCGATTCCGGTGGTTGCTGATGGAATTCCGCCTTCGCGTACACGCCCGCCACATATTCCGTTGAAACCGTCACGAAGCCTCTGAACAATTTTCCCCGCGGCAATCTCGGGCTTCTCATCGATTGTTGTAGCAAGTTTCCTTACGGTGTTTCTGCGAACGATTGCACTTATAACACGCCGAATGCATGCCAGAGAGAAAATACCACGCAATTGTCGTCGAGATGAAACCGATACTCGCCACCCGGCGAGATGAATGGAGAAAATTTCCTTCCTAATAACGTAAAAGCACTTGCAACTTTGAAAAATGATGCAGCGCGCTATTAAAATTAAGCGATCACAGTTTCTTTAGTATGCGATCATCGCGACATTTCACGAGATAAATATGCTTCCATTTAATTGATTCGGGAATTAATTTAATGACAATATTTATTAAAAAGCAATTAATTTATCGAATGAATGATATCTCTGTGACGCAATCACGCGTAGTTATGTATGTACGCACAAACAATTATACAAGAATTCAAACGCGTATAATTGGAAATTTAACCGGGATCGTATGTGAAAACGCCCATGAAATCATGCACACGCACAAACAGACGCACACGGAAATTCGAGAGTAAATTAAAAAATAATTCATTCATTACGCACAACAATATCTATACCTTTGGATGTGAAAAAACATGTTATTAAATTAAAAATCGTACAGTGGTCCACTCGCATAAATATATAAAAGAATAGTACACGGAAGATCATAAAATCTACATTGAAATTAGCGAACGCGGCGAGTATGATGTATCAATGCGCAGGGCTGCGTGAACCCGTAGACGCATGCGCAGACACGTTAGTCGTCACTTCGTGGAAGCGTGCGCATAACCTCGCGAACACATGCGGTAACGAACGGGCAATCACGCGAAATCATGCAAGTACATACGTGAACACATGCGGTAATTCATGGTTAAACACACGCGTACACATGCAGTGATAGTGATCCATGGTTAAACACACGCGGGACACATGCGGTAACACACTAGTGACCAACCTTAACCGCGCGGACACACGACTGGACACACATGGAAATACGTGGAAAAACAATAACCATCTACGAACATCTGTCGACAGATACAGTAAGATCATTGATACATATTCCTTAATTTAACGATAAACCTAATCTCAAAATCACGAGTATACGTGTAAGCTATTAAATTAGGTTTGGAAATGGTTCAATAGCGAAATGTTTACGGTATAGCAACCTTTGCGAGAAATAGGTTAGCGACCAGAGCACTGCGATTCCACCTACCGTCGATAATACGAACTAACGAATACTTGAAAATTATATTAACGAGAGTATTATTAGTACAGTGTAAACTCCTTCCTTGTCGAGTTATTAACTGCGATTTATTGAAATTTAATTGTTTGCGTTATACATTGGTTTACCTGGGGAAATTTATTATTAAAGTTATAATCAACTGCAGTATTATCGAATTATTATTTATTCTTCATATATGCGAGAATTTCGATTTAATGGAAGTTCTTCGTGCTTTAGATATAACGATTGCTAACTGTTTAAACTTTTTCGTCACTATTCTATTTTATTATTTTGTCATTTTACCTACGCGTTCCAATTCTATCCATTTAAAAATCGTACTGCCCATTGGTCCTTCGTTTAGAACGGATAGCAACTGTGTTAAAACGAGATGGACTCCACAGTCAGAATGTTCGTTCTCACGGACGTTACTGTAAAATTCCCTCGTTCTCTATAAAAATTGCCTTCTAACGGGACTGGTTCTGAAAAACACGAGCACACACTCCACTACCTGGGGACTCGCTTTTTCTCTCACCGTATTCCCTTTCCACCAGCACCAACGAACAATCGTCCGCATACAGAGCCGGGCTGTCGATATGTATTATATATTTTATTTCGCTGTTTTGCAAATATGACCCCCTTTTTCGTGCTGTTACTGATTTTACTTCACCGTGCTTCCGTATATTTTCGTACATTTCTCATACCTCTTTTTCGTTTCATTTTTCCATTTTACTGACTTTCCAATTAATTATCACGGTTCTCTTTTATACCTCCTCGCTTATGTCGCGATTACCCCGAATCATAGGGGATGTAAAAATTATGATAAGTTTATAAAATTCGTCGCTGTGGATATTTACGTAAATACGATCCCTATGGAAATTCGAAACTACCCTAACTTCTGTAGTCGAGCGATAACTCTGGTCCAATTGATTGGGGATGATCAGTGCCATTGTTGGAAGTTTTACTTCGCAAGGTTGCTGCGTTTCCTTTGGCGACTATGATTACGTTTGGAAATCCTCGCGTGTCGTAGAAGCTCCCCTGCAATTGCAAATATATCTGTCGCCTGCAGCTTTGTCGGGTCTGTCGAGATCTCTCTGGTCGTTGGGAAGGTTTCGATGAACCGTCGGAAAAACTCCACTTCCCGCCAGGCGGCGTGGTGCTGTAAAAAAACAAGATTGAGTGGCCGTCGATGGAAGTTTTCTTCGGGCCGCGTTACACGTATGCGGCCGCGTATCCCTTCGTCGCGATTCGATGATGAACGACTCGACTCTGTCAGTGTCGCGTTAGACAATGTAAAAACGTTCGACCACGAGGATCAATTGCCCGTCGTAATGGCAATAGTCGGTCCATCCTGCATCCACGTCCACGCTCGAGAATTACGCGGGGTCTGTTGACTCTCGACCTGGCATAGTACTTGTTAGATATCTTGAAAGTGACTCCCTCTCGATTCCACCTCGATTGAAAATTGGATAGGATATTAAACATTTCGCTTACGATGTCGTGTGAGCCTCGTGATAAGAAAATCGAGACAAACGTGGGTATTGTGGGGGCGCATCCGACCTCGTCAGCAACCAGCTAGGGATCAAATCATTTTGGGTCCTTAGTACAGAGTAATAAGTAAGTCGCGTTGGCTGTCGAGTTTTCCTTCACAGTGCGTCCCAATTTCATCCCCTCTGGATGGCAAAGCGCTTTTCCCCAAAAAGAGTTTGGAAGAAGTGACTGCACAATGGAAGCCGATGTTCGACAGAGTCATATCCATCTCATCTACGTCATCCCTTCGGTATTATGGGTGAGAGGCGTGATTTGAAGCTAATGCTCAACGTAAACAACATGAGTCAAGCTCGTGGTTAGGTTTCGTCGGTCTTTCTGTCTCAGTTACGTGTTATTCTTCGCCACGTTAGTACGAAATGGTTCGACGTGTGACTCTGCTGTTCACTGTACCACGTGCTATTGGAATTTCAACGATTCTCGGACGAGAGTGCGGTTAGTAACGTTTATTTTACTTCCTTATAACTTTTTCACTATTTAAAGAAAAATTTAGAATAGGTAATAGAGTGGTCCGTGGAGAATAGTAGAGGAATCAGTTTGAAGGTTTTCGTTGGGCTCAGAGAGGATACCTGCGCATTTATTTTGTCGAGGAACCTAGTAATTTAGACGTGCCTCCACAATGTTTAATGATTGTTTTAATTAGTCAGACTCGTGGTTAGTTTTCGTCCATGTCTTTGTGTCTTAGTTACGCGTTATTCTGGAACCGTGTGACCGACTTTGTTGTTGATTATGGCACGCGCCGTAGGAATTTAAATCGTAAGGCAAGAGGTTAAGGGTAGTAACGTTAAATTCGTCGTTTGGAGTTTCCGCGAATATATTTAGACGAGTGCCCATTACTTTGTCGCGAAATTTCGAGGAAATTGGTTAAATTTGTCGGCTGAATGAAATTTGGGAAAGTATGCAGGATAAACTGGTCGATGGTACGAGGAGAAATTTCATCTCATCATTGTTGCAATTACTTCTTGTTGTGCTGTTTTTACAAGCGATATTCGCGTTCGCAGTGTCTCTGTCTGCAAGTCTGGAAAGAAGTTATGGCGTTCCCTTTGAAAGCCTGTTTAACTTCAACTGGAAGTATTATGGCAGAAATTACACGTTCTGCTTACAAAATGTAATATCAGTATGTTTTATGTATCTCCTGCTACGAATATATCAACGTAATACATGCATGACTAGAATACGGAGGAGAAATAGAATGTGAAAGGAAATATTGTAGAATGCAGAGAGAAATGGGTTCGTCTTTCCTCAGAGATAAACCATAAACCGGTACAACGTGAATTATAACTCTCTGCTGTAAGCAAAATTATCTAACAAGTTGCAGGATCTAATAGAAATTTGGATAACAATTTTATTCAACCTACATAATGAAATTTCGAAATAAAATCTATCCGCTCGGCAAGAACTAAGTTTTCTGCGATATACTCCTCGGTTTAACCAAATATTTCATCGCACGTTGATTAACCGAAAATCAACGGGTACGCGAGCATGCCAAAAAGAATAACTACCCAACAACTGCAACCATCCGGCACACGAATTTTCAGATGTCCAACTTTCATAAATCCACCGAATGCGAATGAGAACTATTTTAATCTGCCGGTTCGTTACTCGAAAGTTAGCAATCGTTCGATCCAGCTGCGGGAAGTGAATCGAAACGGAAGAAGTTATCGGTTCAGATCCTTCGCGAAGCGAAAAAACACCGCAACAGGGTGAAATGGGGGAAAGAACAAACAGCTATCCTTTTTAACAAGCTGTGCAATAATAACTCGTGGCTGCTCGAACGAGAACGCAAATACGTGCGGAAAATTGAAAACAAATATATTTTTAACTCGACTTGCAACTTTCGTTAGGATTCCTATCGCGTTTTGTTTTTACGCGATTGCACTCCGGTGAGCCATAAGAGGTTTCGCCATTTTCATCCCCTGGCTACTCGTCGTGGCCACGGGAAAGAAAAGAGGAGGAAAAAGGAAAATACGAAGCAAGCTTGAACTTGGACGATAATCGAGTCACGAAGTGCTGTTAAAGCGAATTATATAGTTGTTAATCGGGCTACACTACCGGTTAGAAGGCAAAAATTCGTGAAAGATACTCACGGAAGGCCGGATATGATCATCCAGTTGCCCAAGGGGATGACGCGAGAGAATATAGGGAGTTTTCGGAGTCAATGACTCTCTGTCGCGTCTTCGATCTCCCCTGTGACTGGATTTCTGTCAGCCGAGATTACCTTTTTTGTCATTCCTGTCACGTCTGTCTCTCTTTCAGCCGCCCCCATCCCGTTCTCCGTTCCTCTGCCTATCCTTCGTTCTTCCCACGTTTTTCGCTCAGCAAGGATATTTAAAAAAGGCAGAAAAAGACGATGGAAACGTTCTCTCGCGTTGATCGCGTGACGTTCGATTGATTTCCAGTCACCGGGCTGAGCAACTTTGAACGAGAGCTTGGTGAAACGAAAAATTTCGCTACCCGAGATGATCGAGACCCCCGTAGTGTAGTTAAATTAACTCGCGATTCGTTCGAATACCGAGTTACACGGGCCAATATCAACTTTCGCTTCTTCGTAACTTTTAACCGGATGATGATTTTCATATATATTAAAATATTTCCCAAATGCTTGCCGTTCGAATATTACATCAGAGGCACACGAGGTATTTTCGTTCAGAAATTGCGCCGTTGCGATACATTTAGGATAGAAACACCGCGAAAGATTTTCTAGGAATTAGTCATTCGAGAAAAGATTTCTCCTCTGTACGACGCAGTCTTTTAGAAACATCGACCATTTATCAATTTGTCCACGGTTTAAGCCGCTCTGCCTTTAGCCAGACGGGAAGAAAGAAGTATTATCTGCTAAACAGATTTCAATTTCGCGTTGCCCCCTGGTGAACAGCTACATTTGCACGGTACACCGAGTCGCGTGACTTCTATAGGAACGCTATACGGTCTCGAGGGCTGACAGATGTAGTGGGCATTAACTGTCTTTTACTCTTGTTGCACTACCCTCCCTTCAACCCCTTTCCGTTTTCCACTTAACTCCTTTTCGTTCCACCGGTTTGCTCGGCAACGAGAACTTTCTTTCCATCCCCGTTTCACACAGACTGATCAATTTTGTTTTCGACTCCGCGAAAGTTGTTTTCGACAACGACGAGCTTTCGAGATTCTGTCATAATGTCCGCAGCTGTCGCTCCATTTTCCGAAAGAGAAACAAAAAGAACAGCGAAACGGAAAACCAACTACAACAGGAAAAAAAGAGACAAAATTGGACGAAAAAGTGGAAAGTAAAATAATAAACGAGCCAAATGTCAGCGAACTAAAAATCCTTTGAATAAGCTATCCATGTCGAAAAAGGCTGCCATTGCGAGCGTTATAAAAATCATTATCAACAGACTGTTACTAAACGACGTTATCTATAACTGTTTCGATCACGTTTCAACAGCTTTCGAAGTGTCCATCCTATCACGGTCCCTTTAACACTAAATTTATAGATGTCGATTATATATCTATTTTTACTGAAGCGAGCCAGTTTGATTCATACAAGAAAATTGAAGTTTTCTGCAGAGAAAATAGTTCCAAATCAATTTAAATGAAAGATTTATTATTAAAAAATTGATTTCAAACATTTTTTACATATCAACTCTGTATTTAATACAATACAATTTAAAATGAAATAATAACCTGCACATATAAATACGTAATCATGATAGCTGTGCTTGCGAAGAAACTGCTAGAGTATAACCGGCGTTACGTGTCGTTTCGAATCAATCATTGTATGACGCGATAGAACCCCAGAAAAATCAAAACAATAAACTCACCGTTCGTATGTCATTTCATAATAACTATGCAGCTCCAAATTAACTACACATGGAACGAACGCCTTGCTATCTCTAATATATATTATCTCCAGTCGAATCGATGAAAACACCTATTCGTTTCTTGTAATTTCTTCATGACACTCGAGAAAATACGCGGTAATATGGGAGCCATGATGGACAACTGCGCAGGAACAGTTGCGCGATAGTCGCGCATGTGCAGTTCGTAAATTCATCTACGCGTGACGTCAGAATGCGCGCGCAACTAGCGCATGCGTAGTTCACAACTTCGTCTACACGAAATATTAGGATACACGCAAAGTATGACCACACCCAAAACTATTTATTCCGAAACCACTAATTAATAATATCGACTACTTATAATATAATTACTCATAAATGAAAGAACTGCTTTAGCACTATATAAAAAAATTGGAAAATGTATAAACTCCTAGAACTGCAATGTAAAATTGACGCAACAAACGATTAATAAATAATAAAAAATTATTACGCAGTTTCATGATGCGTATAATAAAATTTTTCAATCTCACATTTCTGTATCTTTTTTCTTACCGATTTTACTATTCTACTATTTAAAATCAAATATTAACCTAGACATAAGTATACACAATCGAGATCGCTTTGCTCGCGAAGAAAATGCTAAAGTATAACCGGCGTCACATGTCTCTTCGAATCGTTCATCGTACGACGCATTAGAACGCCAGATAAATCATAAAATGATCGACTCACCGTTCGTATGTCGTTTCCCCGTAACCCTGCAGCTCGAAATTAATTACACATGGAACGGACGCCTTGTTCTCTCTGCTATATGTTATCTCCAGCGGAATTGATGAAAACTTCTATTCGTCTTTTGAAATTTCTGCACAACACTCGGGAAAATACGCGGTAACACGGAAGCCATGATGGACGTCTGCGCAGGATCAGTTGCGCGATAGTCGCGCATGAGCAGTTCGCAAATTCATCTACGCGTGACGTCACACTGCGCGGGAAACTAACGCATGCGCAGTTTACAACTTCATGTACACGAAATATTACGATGCACGTGAAAAATTACTACGCCCAAAACTATTTATTCCGAAACCACTAATTACCAATATCCATTGCTTATAGATGAAAGGACTGCTTTAGCAGTATTTAAAAAAAGCTGGAAAATGGATAAACCCTTAGAACTGCATTGTAAAATCGACTAGCCAGAGATTAATAAATAATAAAAAATTATTATGTAATTTCATAATGCGTATAATAAAATTTTTCAATCTGATATTTCTGTCCCTCTTTTATCCATTTTCCAGGTCCGCAATTTAAAATGAAATAATAATCTAGACACAAGTATACGTAATCGAGATCGCTGTGCTTGCGAAGAAAATGCTAAACTACCACCGGCGTCATGTGTCTTTTCGAAACGTTTATGGTATGACGTCATAGAACGCCAGACAAATCATGAAACAATCAACTCACCGTTCGTATGTCGTTTCACCGTAACTAAGCATCTCGAAGTTAACTACACATGAAACGGACGCCTTGTTCTCTCTGCTGTATGTCATCTCCAGTCGGATTGATAAAAGTGCCTATTCGTGCCTCGTGAAATTTCTTCATGACGCTGGAGAAAATACGCGGCAATACGAAAGCCATGTTGGACGTCTGCGCAGGAGCAGTTGCGCGAAAGTCGCGCATGAGCAGTTCGCAAATTCATCTACGCGTGACGTCACACTGTGCGGGAAACTAGCGCATGCGCAGTTTACAACTTCATGTACACGAAATATTAAGATGCACACAAAGTATGACCACACCCAAACCATTTATTCCGAAACCACTAATTAATAATATCGACTACCCATAATATAATTACTCATAAATGAAAGAACTGCTTTAGCACTATATAAAAAAATTGGAAAATGCATAAACTCCTAGAACTGCAATGTAAAATTGACGCAGAAAAAGATTAATAAATAATAAAAAATTATTACGCAGTTACACGATGCGTATAATACAATTTTTTAATCTTACATTTCTGTACCTTTTTTCTTACCGATTTTACTATTCTACTATTTAAAATCAAATATTAACCTAGACGTAAATATACGTAATCGAGATCGCTCTGCTCAAAAAGAAAATGCTAAAATACAACCGGCGTCACATGTCGCTTCGAATCGTTCATCGTACAACGCATTAAAACGCAAAACTAATCATAAAATGATCGACTCACCATTCCTGTGTCGTTTCCCCGTAACTCTGCAGCTCGAAATTAATTACACATGGAACGGACGAGTTGTTCTCTCGGCTGTATGTAATCTCCAGTCGGATTGATGAAAGCACCTGTTCGTTTCTTGTAATTTCTTCATGACACTCAAGAAAATACGCGGTAATACGAAACCCATGATGGACCACTGCGCAGGAACAGTTGCGCGAAAGTGACGCATGCGCAGTTCGTAACTTTACCTACGCGTGACGTCAGAATGCGCACGAAACTAGCGCATGCGTAGTTCATAACTTCCATCATGGTTTTCGTATTACCGCATATTTTCCCGAGTGTTGTGCAGAAATTTCAATAGACGAATAGACGTTTTCATCAATCCGACTGTAGATAGTATACAGCAGAGAGAACAAGGCATTCTTTCCATGTGTAATTAATTTCGAGCTGGAGAGTTACGGTGGAACGACATACGAACGGTGAGTCGATCATTTTATGACTTATCTGGCGTTCTAATGCGTCGTACGATGAACGATTCGAAGAGACATGTAACGCCGGTTGTACTTTAGCATTTTCTTCGCGAGCAGAGCAATCTCGATTACGTATACTTATGTTTAGGTTAATATTTGATTTTAAATAGTAGAATAGTAAAATCGGTAAGAAAAAAGGTACAGAAATGTGAGATTGAAAAATTGTATTATACGCATCGTGTAACTGCGTAATAATTTTTTATTATTTATTAATCTTTTTCTGCGTCAATTTTACATTGCAGTTCTAGGAGTTTATGCATTTTCCAATTTTTTTATATAGTGCTAAAGCAGTTCTTTCATTTATGAGTAATTATATTATGGGTAGTCGATATTATTAATTAGTGGTTTCGGAATAAATGGTTTGGGTGTGGTCATACTTTGTGTGCATCTTAATATTTCGTGTACATGAAGTTGTAAACTGCGCATGCGCTAGTTTCCCGCACAGTGTGACGTCACGCGTAGATGAATTTGCGAACTGCTCATGCGCGACTTTCGCGCAACTGCTCCTTCGCAGATGTCCAACATGGCTTTCGTATTGCCGCGTATTTTCTCCAGCGTCATGAAGAAATTTCACGAGGCACGAATAGGCACTTTTATCAATCCGACTGGAGATGACATACAGCAGAGAGAACAAGGCGTCCGTTTCATGTGTAGTTAACTTCGAGATGCTTAGTTACGGTGAAACGACATACGAACGGTGAGTTGATTGTTTCATGATTTGTCTGGCGTTCTATGACGTCATACCATAAACGTTTCGAAAAGACACATGACGCCGGTGGTAGTTTAGCATTTTCTTCGCAAGCACAGCGATCTCGATTACGTATACTTGTGTCTAGATTATTATTTCATTTTAAATTGCGGACCTGGAAAATGGATAAAAGAGGGACAGAAATATCAGATTGAAAAATTTTATTATACGCATTATGAAATTACATAATAATTTTTTATTATTTATTAATCTCTGGCTAGTCGATTTTACAATGCAGTTCTAAGGGTTTATCCATTTTCCAGCTTTTTTTAAATACTGCTAAAGCAGTCCTTTCATCTATAAGCAATGGATATTGGTAATTAGTGGTTTCGGAATAAATAGTTTTGGGCGTAGTAATTTTTCACGTGCATCGTAATATTTCGTGTACATGAAGTTGTAAACTGCGCATGCGTTAGTTTCCCGCGCAGTGTGACGTCACGCGTAGATGAATTTGCGAACTGCTCATGCGCGACTATCGCGCAACTGATCCTGCGCAGACGTCCATCATGGCTTCCGTGTTACCGCGTATTTTCCCGAGTGTTGTGCAGAAATTTCAAAAGACGAATAGAAGTTTTCATCAATTCCGCTGGAGATAACATATAGCAGAGAGAACAAGGCGTCCGTTCCATGTGTAATTAATTTCGAGCTGCAGGGTTACGGGGAAACGACATACGAACGGTGAGTCGATCATTTTATGATTTATCTGGCGTTCTAATGCGTCGTACGATGAACGATTCGAAGAGACATGTGACGCCGGTTATACTTTAGCATTTTCTTCGCGAGCAAAGCGATCTCGATTGTGTATACTTATGTCTAGGTTAATATTTGATTTTAAATAGTAGAATAGTAAAATCGGTAAGAAAAAAGATACAGAAATGTGAGATTGAAAAATTTTATTATACGCATCATGAAACTGCGTAATAATTTTTTATTATTTATTAATCGTTTGTTGCGTCAATTTTACATTGCAGTTCTAGGAGTTTATACATTTTCCAATTTTTTTATATAGTGCTAAAGCAGTTCTTTCATTTATGAGTAATTATATTATAAGTAGTCGATATTATTAATTAGTGGTTTCGGAATAAATAGTTTTGGGTGTGGTCATACTTTGCGTGTATCCTAATATTTCGTGTAGACGAAGTTGTGAACTACGCATGCGCTAGTTGCGCGCGCATTCTGACGTCACGCGTAGATGAATTTACGAACTGCACATGCGCGACTATCGCGCAACTGTTCCTGCGCAGTTGTCCATCATGGCTCCCATATTACCGCGTATTTTCTCGAGTGTCATGAAGAAATTACAAGAAACGAATAGGTGCTTTCATCAATCCGACTGGAGATTACATATAGCCGAGAGATCAAGCCCTCCGTTCCATGTGTAATTAATTTCGAGCTGCATGACTATGGTGAAACGGCATACGATCGGTGAGTCGATCGTTTTATGGTTTGTTTGATGTTTTGTTATGTCGTATGACGTACGATTCGAATCATTTTCATCGCAAACATAGTGGTTGCGAGTACTTATATAGATTAATATTTAATTTGTGTAGGGTATATGTGTACAGTATGTTATCCAGTTTAGATCATGGTATTTTTGCTTTCCCTGTATTAGAGATTGTTAGCACAAGTCAGTACTATATATATATATATAATTTTTAACGAGTTTATTTAGCTTAGTCTGTAAATTTAGTTTTAAATTATTCGAAATTCGTTTCTTTCTCGATTTTGCAAAATTGCTAGCGCTCATAGGATTCGATGAAAAAGTTCGTCTGATCTGGAGCGGATTTTCCAAGAGCTACTCGAATAGCAAACGGATCTTCGTTAATTATAATCCTCTCTGCCGTGGGAAATAAAAGCTCTTTGAAACAATTTCGTGAATAGGAATCGATATTATAACAGTTTTTAATCCCTGAAAAGGAGAAGCGTTCCATGGAGGGGTGAAAAGGGCGCTATCCCCTCGTATGCCGTGACACGAGCAGCGAATTAATTTTTCCAGTAAAATATGCAACGACAGCCATTAACCCGCGGTACAGTGCGCGGAAACGACTGTATTGGCAGGTCGGTTCAACCCCGGTAATGATCACGGCGGCGATTTAATAGCCGTGTAATTAACATGTGGAGCGCATCCGGAATGCGTTGCGCCATTAATGAACGGAATTGAGGAAGATTAAACAAAATTCGGTCGAGTTATCGTGTATTTTGGCGCCCGCCGATCGGGAGTGCCTTCGATCCAGCCTACGTCCGGGAAATTTCAGACGATCTCGTCGGAGCGTGAAATCCATCAAGAAATCAGCTCCATAACGTTGACATTCGCGGGCAATCGACTGGATCGCGGGGAGACAGTAGCTATTCGTACCGATTGCGCGGCTCGTGTAACCGATGACACGAAAGCGGAGGGATCTGTCGCGTTTTCCCGATAGCGTAACAACGAGTTCATGCTTGCGACAGGATTTTTTTCCGCGAAACAGATTTTCCCGCGAACGGAAGAATTTATGTTTTCCATATTCGGTTGCTCACACGCGGACGGATTTTCCTCGAACTATTTTGATCGTAATCGCAGAGAATCGTAGCCCCGCGTATTTTTCCTGGAGAACGCAATCGCTTTTAGAACGAGTGGAAAAGAACAAATATTCGTTCCCGGTGTCGTCGCAGCGGCGTTGAATCGTTTTTTACCTTTTTATGACCGGCGAAAAAAGGAAAAGAAAAAAGAAATGCGAAAAAAGGAACAGAGGAAAGCTCTGGAAAGCTCGGGCACAATATTTACGAAGACACTTTGGGTCTCGATCGCGCGAATTTCGCATGCACGCTCGTCCCTCCTGAAATATAACGATTTTCGGGGGCAACAGCACGAGAAAGGAATTCGCTTTCAGCGTTACGTCGATTGCGGACATTTTTTCCGCTTTTTACGAGAGACTGGGAAAGTCCGACGAACTGTATATTTACGGCAGTATTTTCGTTCCAGCCCCGCGGAGTTTCGCCCGCTCGAACCTCTCCCTGTCTGAAGTATAACAATTTTTAAACCGATAGCAAATTGAAAAAAAAAAATTTCATTCTCCGTCTCGCGGGAACGGTCTGTCGCTTTTCCCATTTTTATCCAGTCCGCGGAAACTCGAAGAATTCGCGGATATTTCTTAAATTATTCGTCTTCCTAGCGTAGGAGGGAAGCGAGATCGTCGAACTTCTGAATTCCCTTGAATAACAAATGACATCTCTGTAGCTGAAATTTCCGTTTAATCGATTACGTACGGTGCCAATTGTGCCGTTTAAATTCTCAATTACCCGATAGAAGATTTTCGAGAACGAGGGAACGTTTTCATTAGCGATGCTGGAAATTTTAGATCGCTTAGCCGAGGTTGCCTCGTTATCGCCATACGTATCGCGATGAATTATATCTGAAGAAGAAGTTGGGCGCGCGGCTTCGTCTTCCCTTTTCCTCTGCTCGCTCATAAAAATGCAACCCCGGATCCCAGCAAATCTCCACCTCGAGACAATTTTTAAATCTTCGTCCAGAAGGACAGGGAAATCCATCGTGGAAGTCGTTCGCGGAGCCTCGGCTTCCCCTTTCTCTCCCTTTCTTTCTCGCTCTTTTTTCCACGGTTCTTGTCAAGACGCCAGAGACAGTAGACCTCGGGACGGAATATCATAAAAGCGCTATTAGCGAATCTGACGCGATCTGCTATGCAGATTAATCGTATTCCCTGACCCGCCTTGCACCACGGCTGAAGAATATCGCCAGGGGATATTAGGTATGCACGGCGCGACGCTGTGACCATAAATCAATTTGTATCCCGGCCGTAATATGTTCATAATTCATGCTTAGCCTAACGCAGCTACACGTAACCGGTGAAAAATTAACGAGTCGAAAATAACCGCCGCTATTTCGTCTTGTTATCGATCACTGGCCGTCCAATCCTTCCACCCGATATCGCCCCGATATCGTTCCGACTCGCGATCTTTTCTTCCTACCCCCTTCTACATCCAGTCATTAATGGGAGGAAAGATTGGCCCAGAAAGTTGGGAAATTTCGGATCAAGGGTCTTTTTATAACGAATCGTCCAATTAGCGTGCACGTGGAATCGAAAGATTCCAAATTAATTAATCGAAAGATTTAATTGCTCGTTGGCTTTTAAAATGTAAAATGAATTTTCGATGGGTGGATTACGAACCGTGCTTTGTACCAAGATCTCATTCGATTCGCAGCGTCAGTTTCACTCGGGTACGAATTATTGCGTACCCAAATGCGAATTTTCCAAGTTTCCGGATAGGGTGTGTCACGATGTTTCTCGATCGTATTTCTTATTCTTCGCGGTACTAAGTCTCGGCGAAATTTTTTCCTCTGTCTGGCGAGGAAGGAAGTGATTTTATTTGCACGTACCCTGGTAGGGGTAGGTAAACAGGTAACCCGTGGAATTGCTGCAGCAGCGCGAGAATAACGATATGATTACGACGTCTGGTCAATGCGGTATGTTTAGAGCGTTTTATGATTCAATTATGTATATGTTGCGGTAAATGTAGAAACGGTTACTAGTAAATTTATACGTGTGTATAATTTCACTAGTATAAGGGTGCTCCGAAATTGATAGCGCTGCCTGTTACTGACGGACGTACGTGTTCCGGTGGAAACGCACTAATGGACGAGTGCGACTTTTTGAAAAATTGATACGTTTATGTGTCAGATATAGTTTCATCAAAACATATCCCAGTATTTATTCATTTACCTCGAAGCAATAAAACCGACTGAAAAGAGAAGAAAAAACAAGTGGCAAATTGTTTCATCGTACATCGTTGACATATCGTTGTTTAATATTAATATACTAGGTCTATGTAAAATACACGCGTGGCTTTTACCGTGTGCAACGAATATACGTGTGAGGATATGTTTGATTAGCAACACAAAGAATAAGGGATGCTATTTTATTTTAATATATATGTGGGATTGGAATAAGTACGGTCCTGGAAGAATGATAAGTGTGTTTGGGCTTAGAACGAAAGAGACCGCGTGCAAGAGGATCGATTGCAATGAATGTTTATGTCAGAGTGAAAGTTTATGAATGCGCCTGATTGTTTAGAATACGTGACCGACCGATTGAGAAGAAAGAACGTGTGTATAAATGAGGACAGAGTGAATGCTTAAATAAGGGTGCAAGGGCGCGGGCAGGACTAGTCCTTCACGGTCCTCAAAATAGTGTCTAAGCAGTAAGAGTCGAGCGTACCCGTGTAGCGGGTCTCTAGTTTCGTAGCCAATAAGTATAAGTTTATTGTATTTTGAGAAGCAGTAAAACAACATTACTTTAGCCCATCCACCCACCCCGATCCTACATATATAGGACTAGGACTAGGAATAAAGTTGAAGAGATGTTTTGGGTATTAAAGAATGAATGCACAATTTCGCGTAATACAAGTTTTATTACGCTAAGGGAGCTGACACCGAGGACACGGTTTCTGTCTTCGAAAAGCTTCGTCTCGCAGTCTAGTCGTGCGAATATTTAAAAAAATGTTCGAATATTCTTAAAAAGATAGCAACGTGAGCACAGATATCTCCCCGGATACATCGCGAAATTTTTAAATCCCGCTTATTCGCAGTTCCCTGCGTTCGCGAGCATGCAAGAACACACAGCAACGCGTTGAAACTTGTCGGAAACGAAATTAGCAGAAATATTCGCGAAAACTGGCGCGAAGCTCGAATTATCGCACCAGCAAGCTCGAAAAATAGGAATTACCGAGGACCACTTTATCCCACGGTGATCCGATATCGAATTACCCGAACGAGGATCTCGCAGAGTAGAATTTATCAGCTCGTAAGACGATTGTTTCGATATCTATCCGATTATTCAAATACTTCGTTAATTCGAATCGGGTTCCGACCACTCCTCGGCCGGATGTTAATCCCCGCTTTGCACGTGATTGGTTTTATCGTCCATGCTGGCCAGGATCTCCGCGAGGCTTGCGAGCGCCCGATAGCCGGATGTAAGATGGCCCGTGGCACTTTCCTGTTATGAGAGCACACACGCGAAATAGAGCGGTCTGTTATTTCGATTCCTGGCGGAGGTTGGCACAGGCGAAATTAACAGCAAATCGTGACAGACATCTGTTCCAGCGATCTTCCGCTACCGTGTCGCGAATAATCCCTTCCCGTCGTGTCGACGTGTTTGAACGGACCTTACGAATGAAACCTCCAGCCCGTGTTTGCCCTTGGCTACTTTGAATATCCCTTGGAATAGCTTCCTTGCGATTACCTTTTACGCGGGTTACACGGTTTTCTTATTTTCATAACCCAGTTCCGCAAGTGTGTTAGTTCGGGCAAGTTCTTATTCCACGACGGTAACTTCAACGCTCGGAAGATGTTATTGTTAATTACATTCGAAGATTCATCCTTGTTTAATATTCAGTCGGCAAGTTCATCGAGATGAGGACGTTGCTATTATCGTATAATCTCGTTATTTTTGGAGTCGATGATATTTGCGCGATCGATAGGTGTATTCTAATACCGATCCATCTGCCTTGATCCGTGAACCGGGATTATGGTAGCGAAAAACGCGACATCGATTCGTATATAACACGATGCTTTTGAAAATACGCCCGCAGGACTGAATTTTTATGATATAGATAATTACGATTTTGGAAGTAATTACGAGGCAGTAGAATCTGAGGAAGATGGGTGAATATGGATAATAGGGGAGAAACAAAGATGGAGTACACTGTAAATTTGGTTTTAATAGCCGCGAGAATAATATATATGACTCGTTGTTATCTTAATTCGAGGTATTATCACGCGTATATTATTTCACGATTTGAGCTACGGGATAATAAATGCAAGAGACGGGGAATGGTCATAAACAAGTCGAAAATTCCCAGTCCCTTGTTTTAAATCCGTTCACGGAACCCCTGTACTACGTCATACATTCTGAATTTATCTTTGACCTACTAATTCACCCCTCTAGTTTCAACAGCTACCCTTATCAGTACATTGAAATCGGAATAAAATTAAAACAAGGTCGATCGATTAGCTTTGTTCCTTTCTCTCTCTCCTTTGTTAAGCGTGTGCAGGAGTGGCTTTATTAAGACGTGACACTGGTTAATTAAAATAATATCTCTCCCGCAACGCAATTGCGTTTTATCGCTTGAAATCGGTTAAAATCAGCGGGAATCCTAAAATCAAAGGATAGAAGTAGCAGTCGCTTTGAAATCGAACGATTAGCTTAATTTCAAATCCCTGCAGTCATATATTTCAAGTCGAATATTTCAACGTTGGCGGGAAATCTTGCGCAATTTAATGGGAGGGAAAGGGCAGCAACGACCCGTCGAATATTTCAACGTTGGCGGGAAATCTTGCGCAATTTAATGGGAGGGAAAGGGCAGCAACGGCCATTACTTTCGCATGCACCTAATGCAGCACGGCGCGAAAGAATGATTAACCAGTCGGCGATATTGGGCTCGGCGGTTCATCGTGGAGCACCCCGAAACTGCCGGTTCTTTTTCTCCGTCAACGCGCAAGTTGCAGGGACGGTTTGCCGCGTCCGTGGCGAGTCATCGTTCCGTGTCGATTGCACGGTAAATTGCGTTTCGGACGAAAGCGCCATTAATCTCCGGGCGCGACACCGATTCCCGTGGGCAACGCCGCCGCGTTTCCCGTTTCCCCGTGTATGGACGCGACGCTTTCCGCGGTGACGCCTTTGTTTTCGCCCGGACCAGCTCGTTTCCGTGATCCGAAGAAGCGCGACGCCTCCGTGTGCTGTTCCGCTTCCGCCTTCCTTGCGCGCGCGACAAATGTCGCGGAAATTCTCCCCGTCCTTTCCTTTTTTCCTCTTCCCTCGTCCTCCGCCGTCTGGGAAACCATCGACAAATTTCCCGGAACTAGCCGACATTTTTTATCAGACCGCGTTTTCACGGTCGCGAGCGTAATTTAACAATTTCTGAGCCATTTGAGCTAACCGTGACGAATGTCGGTTGTCAGTGGCCTGGGGTAAAAAGTTTATCGAGATGGCGGGCAATGTGGAAGAATAACCGAACTGTTTCCGTCTAATTTATTCCTATATTCTCGCGATATAAAATACCACGAATGGAAACTCCATGCTTTGCCATTTAAATCCTCGAAACGATTAAAAACGGCTGAAAAACGCGCGAAAGATATTCGACTTTCTTGCCCTAGGAAATAACTCTCTCGCGCGGCTATCACCCGTGAGATTTCTAATTCCGTATCTACACGGTACATCGAGGAAACCAAGATAGGAAATTCCGGGAAATCCTGCAGTTCTTCTAGCTGGAAAACTCGCGAGATCTAGTAGAGCGCGTGGCGACACGAGCTTATCGCTGGCGCGTAGCGTCGCGTTCGTACTCCAGCCACGCGTTCGCCGTGGGTTATCGTCCGCACAAGGGAAGAAGCTGCAGCAACGGAATACGGCGCATACCGTGCGGAAAGGGTGGAAGGCGACGGCGACGTGGCAGCAACGACGCCGTTCGAAGCGTCGCGAAGTGCCACTCGAACCGTGGCGAATTCGTCCGGGGAGCATAAACTCGCAATCAATGCGGCCGAAGACGTTCGTATGCGGCCCCGAAGTCCCTGGTAAGCCGGCTACCCTTCGCGATTCCAGTCTTTGACGGTGTTCGTGGCCTAGACGACTACGACGACGACGACGACGAGGAGGACGACGAGGAGGACGACGACAGGCCATGGCCGCGCGCGTGGGTTCGACTTGCTGAATAAGCAAACATTTGCATCGCGACACACACGGATAGCCTTCGAACGCGAGGGGTGTGTGCGTGAGAGAGAGAGGGAGTGACGGAGAGGGTGAGTTTACTTTCCAGATTCGCGTGTACACGCGCGCAGACAGCTTACCCCCAGGGAAAATCGGATTATAAGCGGATGCATGGTCCGGCGAGCCGATTGCCACTACCCCAACCTTCGCTTCTGAAGCGGAGAGCAGACGGAAGTACCGTGTCTATCAATTAAGACCGATCCGCTGGCCGGTTCCGTGGCTTGGTCAATTTTCCGCAATTATTCCTCCGCGTGGTAGCCTCATCCATATTTATCTGCTTATATTCGTTCGGAGTCGGTGCGCCGAGTAAATGTAATTTGTTCGACAAAATCGATTCTGATGAGCCGGTGGGTAAGATTGGAAATGGGAGAGAGCAGTAGGTGGACACGAGGGTGTGCCTTTGGTTCCATTGGTTAGCTCGCGTGTTATTGGAGGAGCTGCCTCTGGTTTCCTGAGCCATCTGGTCTCGTGGTCTCGTGATCGGCTGAAATTCTTAATAACGTCAATTAATACCTAAATATTTGCTACTAAAGGCTATTGAAGGTTCGCTTTCTCGAAGATACTCCGTAGCTTGTCCGTATTCTATAAATTTCCTCTCTGATACATTTTTGACTGGTACTTGAGAGAATGAACAGTATCTCTCGGTTGTCGAAGTGATCTTCCGGAGCAATGCAATTCGCTCGTTACAAAAATTAATCACGCGACTTATCGCTTATGTATCGTAATTACTTTGGCAATTGCCAGCAGCAATTTTGCTCGCGACGCTGTACACGTGGAAATCTCTTTACCCGTATATTCTCGCGTGAAACTCAACGTTCCAAAGAAAGCTGGCTCAAAGGCAGGAAATGTATTATGAAGAACATAAAAACGCGTCAGGATATTTCATGACCCGATCAATCACTCCATCGACGTATTCCACCGACGGAAGCAATCCAACATCGTATCGGCGCTTTCTCTATAATGTAAATATTTAAATCGAGGATATTTCGTATTCGGCGTTGATAAAACGGGCGATGCCGATTGGAACGCGCGTTAACATCGGCTGGAATCGAGAGGACGAGGTAAAAAGAGCATTCGGTCGGGCGAACAATCGAAAAATTGAAGTTGAAACGCGTGAAACGTTTACAAGCTCGTGTAATATGGAACAAAGGGAGCAACGTTGGAGGGGACCCTTGGTTGAAACAGCTAGCGAAACATCGAACCGGAAACGCGTGAGGCAGACACTATGAATCACGTTGTCCGTCGCGCGCGAAAGCGGTCTATTCGAGGCGAAATTTC
The DNA here is from genome assembly GCF_001483705.2 of Eufriesea mexicana. Classification (NCBI taxonomy): domain Eukaryota; kingdom Metazoa; phylum Arthropoda; class Insecta; order Hymenoptera; family Apidae; genus Eufriesea; species Eufriesea mexicana. Next base: position 154,310 of record NW_016914697.1, read on the forward strand.
CTCGATCGTAATCGATTCGAACGTATTCATCGACGACGCGAAGGGTACTTTCGAAGATGGTTTTTTCGTTATCGGGGTGAATTCGCGCGGGAGAAGCGGACGAAATTAATTAGCCCGCCGAAATTCGATTAACACGCCGGGAAAGCTTGCTGAATCGGCTGAAACGAGCGTGGAACGTGAGAAAGAAGTAACGACGAAGCAACCGCGATAAAAGAAGGCACGAGCGAGAAAGGGTATGAAAAAACGGGGCGCGGGGGTGAGGCGGGAACGTTGGCTCGATTTCAATTATATTTTTCGCCGATTAAATTAGAACGGTGATCAAAGATAACGCGACAGCGTGTTCGACGACGATCTATTAACGCCGACGTAGCTGAAAGTCGTCGGAGAATTCCTGTCCACCGATAGAGGAGGGTGGAACTGCTGCTGCTGCTGCTGCTGTTGGAGGGTGAAAAAAGAAAGCGTGGTGCCGACCGGAGGCGAGGAACTGGAAACGCGATTGCGGACGAACGGTAGCGAGAACGCGAGTAATAGAATTGTAGCTCGGCCACCGGGACCTTTTGCTTATCGTCGACTCGGCTGATCGCTCGTACATAGTGTCTCACGGCGAATTTTCGCAGTGGCTTTCGACTCCGCGCTGGTTACGCGTCGTTCCAACTGTCGCCAATTTTTCTCGAGCTTCCCTCGGCAAATTTTATCTCCGCGTTTGCTCGAAAATCGCGACGGTAACCTGTTCCGTTTCCTGTCCCACGTACTTAGCGATGTTTGCGAATTAACCCTCTATTACCGCGACTTGGTTTGCTCGCGAGGAAATGAGGTTGCGTTTGATTACCGGTTCGCACTTTGACTCGGCAACTGCGGACTAATAATTCCTGCGAATAGACGTTTAGGTATCGCTTCAATTGCTCGTATTCGAACGAAACATAGAGAGAATCGAAAAATCGATTGGACCTATTGGATCCTCTAGCCAACCAATAGGATTTCGACTTGCTAATCAAGCATCTCCATGTCACGAGCCTAGACCGATGGCAAGCTCACCTTTAACGTTTCTATCTGGCAGATCGCCGCCAAAGTGACCATAAACCACCGTAAATCTAGGCCTCGGACACTAATATCTTAATTTCTCTCGAACGAAGCATCGGATGGAGACTGGATAGGTCGCATCTCGCGACGTTGAGGGCCCGTTGCACCGGAAGCGAAGGCGTCGAAGAATCCCTGCGGCATTGTTGCGCATTGCAGGAAAGATGCCTGTCGTTCAGCAGGCTCGACGAGCGCCGATCAAATATTGACTGCCGTAATGACGTTTCCTTCCCCGTAGATCGTTCCGTTTCATTAATCCCGGCGTACGCCAGAAAAATTCCTCGTACACGCGCGTACGGCACACGCACGGGCCACAGAGGCACACGGACGATCGATCGATCCTCGGCTTCCACTTCGGGAAGCGTGTACACGCGTGGCGATCGATCGTTCGGCAGTGACGTTCGGCTTTTCTGCGCTGACGAGTCGAGAGTACACCGAGCAATTACTGTAACGGCTTTCTCATTGATCGAGCACGGGTGGAGATGTTTAACAAGCGTGGAGGTAGAAGGGCGCAGTTGCTTCCGTCATTAGTCGCGCAAGAAGTAGACGAATAAAAGTCGAAGGCATCCGGTTTGGATTTCCTTTTACGTTCGTTTCACGTCCTACTAAAGGGGGTTCTTTGTTCCTCGCGCGGCATTGTTAGGGAGTGCTTTATTAGAATGAAGCATTTATCGAAATAGAACGTAGGTAGCCAACTATCGTCGTTTCCAGCGTTTCCCATGGATACGTTGATTCTCCGAGGAGTATCGGTTACCTTTAAGGGCACGGGACGACGAGACGTCGCAGCACGAATTCCTCCTGTAATAATTCCATCTCTGGGTTTCGCGATTTTTGATTATCGATACAGATAGGAGAGGTTGCTTAAAGGTTCTCCATTCTCCGGCTACGGAACGTCGAATAGGGATGAAATACTTGCGAGATTATATAACGGTTTATACCGACGCGAAAAAAGATGATCCTCCCAAAGCAGAGAAAAATTTCAGATAAAATGTGGGTATCGCTTGCCGGCTTGCTGCTCTTACACACGAGTCACGTTTCTATTTTCCCAGCGTTGTTTTTGTTCACAGGCCGAACATCGCAAAACGGTTAACTTCCGTGGAGAATAAAGTACGTGGCCACGCGAAAGTCTGCAGTGTGACCCATTTAACCTTGGTGTCCCGTCGAACAAAGATGATCTTGAAAAAATAAGGAACAATTACGTTCGTTAAAGCCTCCGGGAGAGAGCCGTTTTTTACATTTTTAAACAGGTCAGAGACAAAAGTAATTTCAAAGTCTCGAGGGAACGCTGTTGTTTAAATTGGAACACCTTTCCTATTGAAATGGTCTCCTGTGGATCGTACTTTCTCGTGGGATCTAGAAACGGTTGTGTAAAATAACGCGTTTATTACCCTTCCTGCAAGTGTAGGGATAATTTTGATCGGCGAATATAAGGAATAAGAGATGTTGTTTAATTCCAGTATATTATTTATTACGAGTTAAAAGAGAGTTAGGAGTAAAGTATAAACTAAAAGACTAGACTAATAACTGAACTATTGTAGAGATGGGGTGGGACACACAACACGAATAATACTAAAACTACTATTTAATCCTAACAACACGTTTATATTCGCAACACTAATACACCTTTTTTCACAACTCTCTCTCTGAACTCTACTATACTACACGTACCGCGACCGACTCCACACTCTCTCTCTCTCTCTGTCACTGACTGACTGCGTCGCTCACGCCCTTGCATCCCTATTTAAAACCATCCATTCTATCCTCTTTCATACCTATTCTCTCTTTCCAATCACACTTTCCCACGCACTCCTCGCAATCTTACCCTCAGCGGGTCACTCAGCCCAAACACTCAAACGCATTCCTAAAGCCACTCGATACATTCATAAACATCCCGTTCACACGATCCTAGCGCACGATCATTCATCCTTTCGCACGCACTCTAGATAACACTCTCATTCCGCGATACCACACTATGATCACGCAACTAATACTCCCACATCGACTCTTCTTCAAACTCTATGAGGGACTGTCTTTAAATGATTGTCTTAGAACAGTTCTTGCACCCTCTGTCTTCTTTCATATCCATGCTCTTTTTCTCAATCGCGCATTTCTCATAGCCTAAACACTCAGACGCCTTTCGCTCTTCACTTGCATTCGATACAGTCATAAATATTCCATTCGTCCGATCCTTGCAGGCGGTTACTCGTCCTTCCACGTGCACTCCAGACGTCACTCCAAATATTCGGCCTGAACCCTAGGCTACTGTTTATTGGCCGTCATCAGCTAGGTAGGCCCAAGTGTTCCTTTGCCTTCACTCTGGAACCTACCAATCCTACACAAGTGCAAAAAGTATTCCTGGAAAAATCTTGTTTAAATTCCAAAGCGGAAATCATAGGGCCGCCATTTCTTCTCGACGACCAGGACCTTGTCGAACAAAGAACACTAACGTTTGTAAACCATCACCAGGATGAATCTGCAGGCTTTCGCACTTGTTCGTCGACAAACGACGAAAGGAATTGAAGTATAATCCCGATCCGGAAGCATTCGTATCGACCATAAACTCTGCGCGTTCGTCGTCACCATTAATTCTAGCATCGAAGAGACTCGCAAACGCGTCTAGCAGGCTGCCATAAACCCGAACAACAAGTCCGTCGTTTAGCCGAGTGTCGGTTAAAAATTCGTCGCTTTATGGTCGCGTGGAATTCCGTGACAATAGAATACCGAGCGATTCCGTGGCTCCTGCGACGCTGGTGTACGCGATATAACTCGGCGATGAGTCGTAAAGTTCGATACGCGGCGTCGGATGCAAATGCGTCTGAAAATTACGGCACGACGTAAATTGTCGCGATAACAAGTGCGGAGGGTTGATAGATCCACGCGCAAAGTCCTCTCGATCGAATGAACGCTTCCTTTCGACGCTCAAGGCTCGTCAAAGATGGCGCAGGACCTCGTCCGCGTAAAATCGCCCGGCGTGTCAAAGGATCGTATCTCGACACCGGGGAAACCGTCATTGTGATTGTGCTTTCACGCGGAATACGTTTATTTTATGCTGTTTTTCCGTTCCCCGAATTTTATGAGCAACTGGGCTACATTTCATCGAGTTCACTTTCGATATTTACGTTCGCAGAACTGTGGACGCTGGTTTTTATATCGGTCTTCGCGGAATTACTATTGTTCCCATCAAAAGTAGAGAACCTCGTTCAAACATCGACAAAGGGAAACGGGAACGATGGGAATCCCGCGTTGGTTCCGACGATATCCCGAATACGATGTAAATATTCGGGAATTTCAGGGTTCTCCAGGAAGCCATTACCAAAATTGCCATCACCGCAACACGCGATTGGCGATGGCCCCGCGAGAGCCTCGAACGAGTCGCGCCATCTCCTCGACTTTACGTGCCTAATCTCATCCGACCTCGACCGCCTGGGAAACGCAGTTTTACGTGTTCCGCGTTACTTTTCCGCCGCGTTTCTCCGCCCACGGATGCGTCGCGCTTTATGAAACAGCCTGCACGCTTAGGCGCCACGACGCTAGGCTACGTAGCCGGGACAAGGAACGAGAACCCAGCTATTTTCCATGCGAGGCAGGTAAGAAGGTCGAGGCGAGACGGTTAACCCCCGAATCCGGTATAAAAGACCATCCTGAGCGTGTGCATCCCCTTCACGTTCGCGCGCACGCGTGTGGGTTGCATGGACGGAAGAAGCTGGGACCGGGGTTCACCGGTATCTCGTACGTGTGAGGTCTTACCGGTTATATACGGTTACAGGGTCAAAGGTGAGCCACTGGCCAGTTAGATATATTGCGCGGGTGTTGAGTTTCAACGGCGTCGTTCGGATAACGGTAATCTCAGAGGCCTGGAGCACGGCCATGCTGCTCCGCAGGAATTGAAAGACCCCTTATGGAAAAGGACGAATCGTCCGGCGGAAGCTGCGCCAACGTGCACAATGGGAATATCCTTTCTTTCCACCATTTTCACTTTTCCTCCTCGTCTCGGCTCCTCTTGCTCGGGATCTCCTTTACCCGGTCTCAAACTAGATTTAGTCTTCCACGGTTCGTTATTAGGTACCGGTTTTACGACCTCCAAGTTTCGCGCAGGATTTCAGTGGACCTGGTTGTTATCTGGTTGCCAGGATAGGGTTGTTTATTCAGGAAAAATGTGGAAATTTAACGCGAATGGTATTATTGGCTGATGATAGACTGGACGGTTGTTTCTTGTGAAATGTAACAGCGATTATCGCTCTCGCGTGGAACGGTGGAAATAATTGCAGATGGAGAGGAAATTGTTTACCGTGGCCCTGTGGTGGTTACTCTCGCAAATATTACAGCGAATCCATCGTATTTGAGGGATGCTATACTCGGTTTAATCGCGGATAGAAGTTCGATGTTTAGCTTTATCACGGACGCTCGAGCAACTCCGGAACGATGTCGTCCATGGTGATAATATTTGGTAACAGAAATCGAACGCATTTACTGCCGCGTTATGTGCGCCGGCGATGGCCCCGTGCATTTCAGAATGATTTCATAATTCCAAGGTCCTTTTGGTGTCGGTAAATTCATACCTCTCCCGCGCAATATCGTATAATGGTTTCACCGCGGTGCTTTTAGCCGTCGCGTCGATTTGAATGTTATCCGATTTACTGGATTCTCAACGGCTTTGACACCGTTGGTTTATTCCGTTGAAAAAGTGGATCAGAGTGACTGGCCGCGCCCTATCGAATGTCCGACCGGTATACATGATAAAATAAATTTTTTCCCCGGCCAAATCTCCAACGGGCAAACAACGAAGCGATTCGAAAATAAACTCGAGGATATCCCCTGGAGAGTGGAACGGGCGCGGCGCCTCCATATTCGAATTCGAGTTTCGGCACAGATGTGTCGTTCGAAATTTTCCATTCCATTCGCAGGTCCGATATCCAACAGGATAAAGTTGATTTCGGAATTCTGTTTCGAGCATTTCGCGATTTTATCCGTAATTCCGTGGTCCCGCCAAGTCGCGGGATATTCAAAATGACTGGAAATCTTGGAACGTTCGGTTCGACGCCGATGCCGAAATCTCGGCACCGCTCCGCTGATGCTCCGAATGCTTCGAATGCGACGCTAACGACTTGGAAATCTTGCAACTCGATACACGCGACTCCCAGGGTCTTCGAACTTGTTACTAACGACTCTGCAGTCGCGAAATTCGACACTGATCTCCGCGGTGCCCCGGGTACTATCATGGTCGGTGGAAAAATCCTCGGGAATAAGACGCTAAAGGATCGTCAGAAATTTCGACACCGAAGTAATCGAAGTTAGAAGTTCCGTACCTGTACACCCTTTAAAGCCTTCGTACGGTATTCTACCATCGTATCACCCGATTATGGCAACCTCGGATACTCCCCTGCCCTAATAACTCGAAGTTTTAACGAGCAGATAGACTCCGAAATGGCGAGATTCGGCGAGTACGGATGACTCGGTCGATAAGAAGGAGGCGTTTAACCGGTACAAGTTGGTGGAAAAGGCGCGGAAGGTGGGAAGAAGGGCAAAGAGGAAACATTAAAGGCTACTTAGGGCAAACGGAGAATCGCGAGAGTGGCCGTGGCCCTGTCGAAAACCACGTCACGTAGCCTCGTTTTGAGACAATGACTTTGCAGCGGCTCCCAACCGTAGCGAGAAGATCCAGATATCGTCGGTATGTGACGTTTGGGGGATGTATTTATTTGGCAAGCTCGCGGCCAGCCCTTAAGGGTTGCTTTTATTGCCGACCGCGCTCCCGCTTTATTTCTTCTACGTGCCGCGAAGCCAAACTTCTGATAGGGTCTCGAAAGAAGAAAGCGGAATTTCTTTTGACCTCCATCTTTGCCGACGGAATAGGTAATAAAAGCGTAGCGAGATATCGTGTCTGCGATCAGCGTGTTCGTTCGAGGATAATCTCGAGGCCACTGGTACATTTATTACTTACCGCCAACGCGTCGACGAAAATAAAACGCGAAATGTCGGAGGGTGCTTGGCACTTTCTCGTGCTTTGATTTTACCCGGTATGCCTCGAGTGTGTAAACGGTTCGCGTATGAAATCGCGACTGGAGTATCGGAGAGGGAGGCACGTGGGTAGCCTGTAGTCCAGAAATTCCAAACGGGGTGATTTCGAAACTGGAATTTACCTTCTGCGCCTATATTTCATCCCCCTTGTGATAATGACGGTAATTGCAACGCCGTTTGACCTTCAAATGAACTCGAACCGATGACTCGACGAGCATCGGTACTGCCACGATGGTTTTCGAGTGTCCTTGAATGGAGTCTGTGGTGAAAAATAGCTAGAAATCCGGAAATACGAAGGTATTCGCGTGAAAGCTGCTCCCTTTGTAAAATCGCTCTGCCAAATGGCAGCTAGATCGGGCTGACGTTCCCCGGGTTATTGGCCCCGTCTTCTGGCAGAGATCGTGCCTTTCGCGTGTATCGAAATCGCGGGACGACGCGCAGAATGAACCGATTCACTGATTTCCGGCTCCATTATAATGGAAAGAGATCGGTTCTGCTTTTCATTGTCGGTGAAACAAAAGCGAGAACGATTCATGGACGGACAAATGTCGGCGGCAGCGGACACGAAAATCGTGACTTTCTGCTTCCGGAGCTGCTTTTTCCTGGACGAGCGGCAAACAAGCGTTACCGTCGCCTGTACAGGGAAATCCGACTAGACTCGCGACTTCCTCTGATGTACACGCCGATCGATCGTCGCGTCCTATTGTTGGGATATTGAATTTTTTGCATCGTTCCACCGATTACGTTGCCGATTCGACTCGTGCCACGGTTAAATCGAACGCGGCCCCTCCGCATCGAATCCCTTTAAACCGCCATCGCGCCATAGTTCGAGTCCAATGGCCGGCGAACACGGGAGCGTAACGTTTCGTCCGTCCGAAAGAACCCGTGCCGTTTTTTGAGTTCGATGAACACTGGGCATGATACCAAAGATAACGCGGCTCCAGGCTCGTTCGTCTCTGCGCGAGATAAGGGTACAAAGGAGCCAGCTTTGCTGACCGATATTCCGAAAGAAATTCTATCTCGCGTAGTACATAGCACCACTGACACCTCGTTCTCTGCCCGAAACAACCTTCTCCGTGAAAATGCTAGACGCATTTAGCCCGAAGAACGTGACTAGAGGACTCCTCGAAAAGCCCTCAAGGGTCGTAACTCTCGCCTCGAATTTCTAAGCACGGGAGGAAAATTAATTATGCAAAAAGCGAGGACGTCTCTTCCGTTAGACAAGGAACACCGGTCTTCTAATTGTATCGGTCAGCGACGAAAGGCACCGGGGGCAAAAGCACTCGGAGAGACGGGATGAGAGCGTCGGTTTGGAGAAGTTCACCGGTGGAACAACGACGGCGGATGGCAGCCGGTATTCGGGCGAAGGTAACGCTTATTATTTACCAAACGTCTGAAGAGGGAGAATCTCGGTCGACGCTCGCAACGCGCGTTCCTTCTGGCTGGCTGCGTCCTCTAAAGGGCCCGCATTTGAAAAGATACGCCTGGCACGGCGTCTGTAAAGACTTTGGTTAAACAGCAGGCAGGGGTGGTCCTCGTAGTTTCACCGCGTTCGCAGTTTCTTGCACTTTAAATTAGCTCCGGCGCTCTTTGCGAAGTGTCGCGCGAAGCGGGTCCGCGTGCATCTCGCACGCGGATAAACTCGGCCGGGAAAGAGGGTCAAAGATACGAAGTTCGAGTCGTTAAGATGTATTTTAAGGCAGAGGGACTATCGCGCCGTGAAATTATAGTCGCGCTTGAAGATGACAGAGGGGCCGAGCTGAACATCAACGGGTTATGAATAGTTTTCGGCACCGAGCTTTTCGCTAACTACCGCGGGATAATTGTCGTTTGCCAGCAGCTTCCAATGACGAAGCTCGAGTTGAACGACCAATGTTTTATGGCGACGAACGGTGTCGTTAAACGGGGAACATTTTAATCCCGAGATTCGGAGAAGAACCGATTCTTCTTCCTCGGTGAGACGTTGAGTCGATGACACGTTGCGGGATAACTTCAAAGATGGAAACCAGTTCTTGCTAGTCGTATCGATTTCCCAATTATCTGGTAGATATCGAACGTCGAATATTAAATTTTTCCCGGAACGGCAGAGATTTATGGAGTAAATATCGATACGCGACGAAATTCGATTTCCTTCGGCAACGCGGAAGACAAAGCTTTAAATTTGCTTGGGAGGAAAGAAAATTGGAAAAATTAAGGACCGTTGTTGCGATCCAAATATTACAGGAAGCATGTTAGTTAACGACCATCGTTCTTCGACGTCGTGCCACTCGGCTGTCCGTTAAATATTAATCCGGAGCATAAAAGAAAATGGAGACAGGGAAAGTAGTCTATCTAGGAGGATGTAGACGACATTAATTGTGAACCAATTTCGCGTGGTGCCGAGGAAAATACGCTGTGGGAGTTTGCATCGGGATGAGAATTCACTGGTCTCGTTCTTTTTCATACCGGCAGGTACAACACGTTCGCAACCTATTTGTTTCGCCGGTGAGCGTACGTCTGGTTATCCGGCAAGAAGGATACGGAAGTGGTCCCACCGGAACGCCAAGGTACGAGCCGCATCCACGATGTGTTTTTCACGCGGCTCGTTTCTTCATGGCGAAACTAAGTTTCTTCGAATTTCTCCCAATGCGGAGGCAAGCAGAAATCTTCGTGCTTCCACCGTTACTTTCCTCCGACGATGCGTCGAGGTCACGTGAGAAGTGCAGAAAACATGGAAAATACTCGTATCATTCGTCTACCGTATAAACTCGATTCGTATCACTGAAGCTTTCGCATCTATCCTAGAATTTTTAATGCCCGAGCACGCTCCGCTGTATTTAAATTTCTGCTTCTCGTTCCGTCTAGAGTTGACCGATTTGGCAAGTGAGCGGTTCATTTGTGCGTTTGTGATATACCCAGTAATTCTAGGACACTTTTGATTACGTTTGTCTGACCAAGCACTTCTCACTCTCCTCGTTCAGCCGAGCATTCCCAGTTATTCCACTTGCCCGACTAAGCGCTGATCTATTCTACTTGCTCCAGCACTCGTCGACCTGTTCTACTTGCTCTACTCGTCGGACCGGCAGCGACTTAATCTACTCGTCTCGTTGGTGATGGCCGTGTTCTACTCGACTTAACATACGTCTAGTTTCGCTACTTGCTTCGTCATAGTTTTACTTGTATCACTGGCCCATTCGACGTTAACTAGCTCGCCACCGATGCGGCGTCTTTCGCTGTGAATCGCTCGATGCGAAAACTTCCCAGACGTTTTCAACTTGGGTCATTCGTTCCGAAAATAATTCGTTTCGATCTAAATCGTCGCTGAGAACTTCGACGTTAATCGAGTCCAGAGTTTCGTTTCCCAAACTCCGCCCGATTCTTCTCCCCGTTCTACTTGGATCAAATATTTACGCGAATAGGGAAGAAGGAAAAGGGAATTTATTCGTTGCGACGAATCGACGGTTGCCGTAAATCGAAATCGAAATTTTTAGACCGGCCGCCACGCGAGTAGCTGAATCATGTAGAATCCAGGTGGAATTATGCGGCAAAACAAACGTTTCGTGCGTTCCTTTCTCGCTCGTGACGCAACGGAATAACATATGGAAATGCTCTTTTAACTCGATGTTACGTTTTTAAACAGTCCGCGTATAATTTCATTCGGCGGGATAGAGAGCCAGAGGATGGCGAAAAATGTTTGCTAGCGCGAAAAATAAACTCTCTTTGCGACGCAGGGAAAACAACGATGCCCTGGCTCTCGTAAACAGCGCAATTTTTGTTTAAATAATCATGCTCCTCGCGTGACACGGAGATTATTTTTTCCCCCGCGTTTCGTTATTTCGTTATTTCGTTATCCGATAGCTTAACGAAAATATACGCGAATGTTACCTTCGTATTTTTCCCCCGTGACCTATGATCTTAGACGAGCCGCGAGCGTAATTAAATCTACCAAATGTTGAATTTGAAAGCAGAAAAATTGCGAAAAAAAGGGGGGAATGTGTGAGAAAATAAAGGTACCATTTGTCGCTCCGTGTAACCTAATTTTGTTAATGGAACGTGCCCGGTCGTAAATTCATAATGTCATCTAATTTGTCTCGCTGACCCTATTTTAGAGAAACAACCTTTAAGTATTAATAATATTCAGAAACACGGTGCGTTCCACTCTCGTTCTTCTATCTCGTTGCGGTCCTTTGTTCCCGGTAATTCTTTATGAATCTTCAAAACAGCTTAACCCACTGTTCCACATACCGTGGCTGTGGAAAAATAACGGCGCAACACGTGTTCTATGCAATTTTCTTCACCGACAACATTTCCCTGTTCCTCAGGTATAACACGCCGTACAAATTCTAATTATGGGCGAAGTGCCTACTCGTCTCGACGTATTTACTCACAAAATAATTGCCGCGAAAACACGATTCCTAATTACCCGAAAAGGCAAAGGAATTGCCACGTAAGTTCAGCGATAACGAAACACAGCGACTCGTCCGCATTCGAATTTTAACCTTTGAGAATAATTTAAACGAACGTTTTCTCAACCACGCGTTGAACGTCTTCGAGTCTAAGAACGTACGTTGCGAAATAACTTCTTAATACCGTTGGAATTACGGTACTTCGTTTGGCTCGACGAGCACGTACCTCACGAATCAGAAAATCGCTAGAATGGCAGGAACTTTCCGCCACCCTCTATATCCGTCCACTATCCACGATCCACGATCCACGATCCACGATTCTCCTTTGGTCGTCGACTGGCAAAAGCCGCACAGCGTGGACGAGCGGGTGACACTCTGACGCGGACGCTGTTCCAGCACGTCGAGTCGCTGCGCGAGTTTGCCACGCGGGTTACACGTGCGTACACACGGCGTAAGGAAGCCGGACGGCAATCTTGCCGTGCTGGTCGATCCATTAACGATGATCCTTGGCGAGGCTGTTCCCCTTTCCTGCGGCGCGTAGTTAAACACGCGGCCCCGGTCAAAGGCGTCATCTGTAATTGGACCGTTTTCCGTGCTGGTGACCAGAGTGCCACTAGCCTCGGGTAGTTTGAGGTTACCCCTGTCCCTTTACTCTGTCTCCGTTCCCCTTTCCGTCCCGTGTTTCTCGATATCGATCCTACGACTACCGCTGCTGGACGTTGCCTACGATGGCTCCGGACCCTTTGGCGTACTTGACATTACGAGTTCAATAGTCCATGATCTAGGTTACTCACTTGGATAATACACGTAGCGCTGGACGATTCATCGAGTGGCCCCGTAACATTTAGTTAAACACAGGCGTATAACCGGGGCCGATATTGCCGAAGGGTAAATAGCCAGGAAACGGACAAGCACGGGAGACAGAGGGAGGGAGAGAGAGAGAGAGAGAGAGAGCGGTGAAGAGGATTCATCGACGAGGATTTAATAAGAAACGAACCCGTGGAACAGGGGCATAATTGGAGAACAAGGACCGTGGAATTGTTCCGTGGGAAAAATCGAGACGATGCCGCGAGCGTTTCGCTGTTTGGTTTCGTTACTCCTCTTTTATCAGGGATAATCGGATTAATTTGTAATCTCGATTCTTCCGACTATCTGTTCCCCGGTTAGCTTCGTTGAAAGGAGCGCGCGGGCTGTTTTCAAGCGTCTGACAAACATCCCGCGATTGGCCGTGTTTCAACGAACGAAGAGTCGATCGTCGCGATAACGAAGAACCGGGATCGTGCTTGATTAATCCTCATCGAGATATCGAATATTACCCCCTTTTAACTGCAAACATCGGAATTGCCGTTTAAGGTATTACCGCGATTATTTTTCCGTGTACCGCCGCTTCGGGATGAAACGGAACGATTCGTCGCTATCGCTTCGCGGCTCTGATTCCGGGGTCTCGAAGAATCGGAGCGGGAAGGAATAAAAATTTCCTCGAGCTTGCACGGCGCATTGCCTGCGAGATACGAGCGAGTGCAACTTACTTCCGCGGCGTGCACGGCATCGAATATATTTCCGGGTGAGCGTGTGTTCAGCATCGAAATAATACCGCAGTCGAGCGAAGCATCCTCGAGATTGCCTAAATAACCCGAGTTACTGCTTAATAATCTGCGGGCTGATTGCTTAACGCGCGCATTCGAGTAGTCCGTGCACACCGTTCGGATGCTTGTTCCGTTAACCTCCGGCTGCCGGGATGATCGTGAAACGGAGACGAGCATGTACGAGGTGTCAAACGCACGACGCTGTTCCCCTAAACACTTATGTCACGAGTTCGCGACCTGTATTTGACCATTTGCGAAATTACAGCCGGCAGACATGACAGCCGAACTGCAGCCACCGCGGCCAATCGATAGCGCGCGAGATACACCGCGATACACACTCGTTTATGTGACTTCGCTGTTTGTTTCCACGGTTATGGTGGAACACCGATTATCTAGATAACTCGGTTCAGTAAGTCGGAAATAATGGCCGTGGTATCGATTATCTAAGCTAAGTTTCGGCAAGATGGCAGACGTAAACGCAGTACCGAGTATGAGGAAGCTCTTCATCGCGATATATACGCGTAACATCATCTAACATTTTTTGCGTGTGTATAATTCAGTGTCAGAGTATTGAAATAATTATACACTGTAATTTAGGGTACGACTATTTATTAGAATTAAATTCGGTGCTCTCACGACACTTTCTTCGTTTCTTTACCTCGAGACTAAAACACCTGGAAATACCCTGAAGTATCTGTCTTAGCTCGCACATAGATCAACATTATACATACACACACACGGGTATATATATAGGAATTATTTTATTATTTAAAAATTCCACGTGTTAATGGGACGAGTATAGACAGATGAAAAGTAGTGAAATCACTCGAGATTTCTAGTTGTAGTAATAATATAATTAATTGTAACAAGGTCTAAGTTCTCCCATCTTCGCACCCTTATTTCAACCTCAAGTTTTCTCCCCTTTCTCGATCAGTCACTTCATACACGCAACACGCAACCTCGCCCCCATGGCGCCATGTACCCCAAATCTTCAAGTGCATTCTCAAACTCACTCTTCGTTAGCGATCGACACTGGCACACGCTACCTACGCTGAAAACTTTTATTCTCACATATATATCTAGGGATTATCTTCATTAAACCCTACGCGAACAAAGGTTTAGAGATACGAAAAGTAAAAAAGTTCCCTTCCCTCTCGTTCTAATTCTTACCCTGCCTCGCTCGATGCGCTTGGTCAATTCTCAAAATTTATCAGCCTGGTGCTTCATATCATAGTTGAATCATTCCAAGATTTCGTTCAAGCACTCTTCTTTCACGCCTGTGAAATACTTCTATCCCAAACACTCTCCGCGTTTTCTCACAACCGTACCTGTTTCATTAAATCCGCACACATACGTGTACACAAATTCAAGACGTACAGTTTAAGGCGCCCTTTACAAAGATAACCCTTAAAACGAAGCTTCTTGGAAACTAATTTCCACTCTGCCTCGCTGCTCCCGCGAACTAAGGATCTTTACCCAAAAATCCCTCAGAAGAGTACTCGTTTCCAAACTCCCTTATTAAACTCGCTCCAACTACCAGCCATCCAAACACCCTCTCTCACCCCGTACCGTAAGAAACAAGAAGAAACCCAATCTTCGTCGAAGCTGCGCCAAACACGCCAGAAACCGAGCGAAATCTCGCGTCGGCGCCACGACGGCGGACAATGAATTCGGCGGCCAGACGAGGCCGCGTTTCGCCGAATAATTTCGCGATTTTTACCGCGAACAATGGCCCGTCGATTGCCAACGGACGATATGTAAATTACGGCGGGCGTTTAATATTTATCCGCGGCGGTGGCGCGTCGCTCGCGATAAATATACCAATTATTGTTCGTATAAACGTCACCGGCAGCGCAACAGATTATCGGCCGTGCGTTTTCGCTATGTTATCACTGGGTTATCGCTCGTCCCGTTATTTTTTCCCGCACGTAGGACATTAGCACTGTGGCGTTGATTAGAAAAGTGTCTGATCCGACACAGCCTCTGCTCTCGCCGAGAGACTGTCGACGCGCTACAGTTATTGGCCCCCAGGCAGTCGTTAGACACCCCATTGATTTCAGCCGGATAGGTGTGCGCGGGTGGCTGCTCTATTACCACCACGGTCATCCGGATTGCCCGGAGTAGTCGCAATGAAAAATACTCGCTCGTAAATTAGACTGGTAATCGGATACTCGGCAACGCGGACCAATTACGTGATCCTGGCCATGATGTTCTTGTTGAAGGGTGGTTTGATGGCCCGAGTTTGGCGGTCGTCGAGTGGCCCAGCAGGGATTTACGGATTATCGGATTAGCGTTTTCATTATACTTTGCAGAGGGCGGTAAGCTTCGGGGCTAGCTTTCTTCGCTGTTGATCTTGCAAGGATTTTTCCAAACCGAGACTTGGCACTTGCTCGGTCTCTATGAAGCAACTGAGTCGCGGCAGGTCCCTGGCGTTGAAGGAATTAACGACTGGACTTGTCACGATATTAAACGACCCTGATGCGAATTTACGTCCAATTTGCGAATGTTTGGAATTTCTGGATTTCACGATTTCCGGCGATACGTTTCTCGAGTAGAAGCTCGCAAAGAAGTCGAGCGAGTATCTCGATGATTCATGACTGCGAGTAACGAAGTTCCCGCAGCTTTGTTGCTGCACTCTCCGATGTTCGGTACGCTGCGTTACGGAAAATTTCTTTTCCCTCGACGACGACTAACGATCGAGCAAGTTTGGGTAACTACGTATCGTCTGCGGCGAACTAGTACTCGACCCTGTATGCCTTGTAATCTTCGTATAATATTCGCTCCTCCGATCTCTCGAAAACCTGAGCACGAAAGTTGTTAATGCAAGAAAATATGCGAAGAACTTAACTTGCCAGTCGCTGTCAGGTGGGCCTCAGTGGTCATTGTCCGCCGATAAACTGATCGCGATAGCTCCAAGTTCGCGTAGACTCTCGATCATTCTATGCAGAGACCACAGCGCGAAATGAACCTTTCCCGAGACAAGAAGCTTGTGAGTTTCTGACCCGTAATCCATCGTGCCCCCTTCACACCCCTATCACACCCCTTATTCTAAAGAACTCGCTTCCGAATAACAAAGGTGTACAAATTTCTCGAACAAATATCCCCGTTGTCGAGCTCCTCGTTACCCCTTTGCAACCCCTTGTTTCTTTACAAATTCTGCTATTCACAGAACGCGATTGTTTTTTCCTTGCGAGGCGTTACCACGATTCGAGCAGTTCAACCGTTTGCGAACCTCTCGCTGGTGTAGCCCTTCGACGTTGGTCGTCGTCGAGATTCTTGCAACTTCGATTACAGAGGGTTAGCTCGCAACAGGAGGCGCGTGTCCCTCGAGAAGAGGGATTCTTGAGGGAAGTTCATCGTCGTCGAAGAAAGAGTATCGCCTTCACAGACTTGAGAGGACCTAAACGAGCTGCTCGACCGATGGATTTACGCAAAATGACGTCGGCGACTTCGTTCCTCCGTGAAACTTTTCCAGGCCCCCCGCCACGGTGTAACCCTTCTGGCAGTGACACTTTGATAGCAGGTTATTTGGAGATTACGCAACATTGTTCATTAAGCGTCTCGCTTCCTCCGAGTTGAATAATTTCTCCCCTTTCGTAGGCGACGTTACGTCTTGCGTAATCAGCCCCTTGTAATTTCGAAAGGGTTTGTTTCGCTCTTTACGAAGTTCGTTACGTAAACCGGTCGAGGTATAATTAAAATTCTTTTCATCCAGGGAGATAAATTTCCTCGTCCATGTTGCGGTCCGAATCTCTGTAATCATCTTTCCTTTTTACGTTTTATACAATCGAGAGAAATATTTCCCTCGGCAGATGAAGCTCGCCGTGCCCGACATGGTTTACGGTT
This sequence comes from Eufriesea mexicana, assembly GCF_001483705.2. Lineage (NCBI taxonomy): Eukaryota > Metazoa > Arthropoda > Insecta > Hymenoptera > Apidae > Eufriesea > Eufriesea mexicana. The sequence continues at coordinate 171,222 of NW_016914697.1, forward strand.
TAACGATATTTTAGCGATAGCTTAACCAGCGTGCAGCTTCCTAGCCGTTTCGATAGTCATTTCAATGGTCGCTTTCGAAAAATCCCAAAAACCACAAACCTCGCAACCTTTCTCCCCCAATAAATCATCCCCAAAACACATCCTCGCCGATACAGTCGATAACACACGTAACTCCACTTTCCATGGAATTCGCAGTAACCAATAAAAATACATGCGAATGTTTACAAAAATATCGAATATCCCGAACTCGGCGAGAGTTCTAAAATTCAGCCAAATCCTCGCCACCGGGAAATTCAGAAATAACACAGATCAGCGCGAATTTTAATCTGTAATATCCGTAATCGAAATTGTTCTATCACTGTCAGCTTCCGAAAAATTTTTTTCTAGAAATACGCGATTTTCCGCTGAAATGAAGTATTACAGAGACCGTAAGGAAATAGGAGGTTTATTGTTGTCTTACAATTTGGGTAGTATCCCGAGTTTGTCAATGACCATAACTGCAGGACTGATGCTAGATTAATCCTATGCTGACAGAGATCTGCGAGTCTAATAAACAACGAGTCCTTTTTAATAACAAAACAGATTTATTTAAACTAAAATATTACATTATGTTTCTTGCAACTCTTGAATTCTAACTCTGAAACACACGATTCTCTACTCACTATGACTAGACTACACGCATTCTGCCTCTGATATTCCACGGCTCGGCAAATCTGTCTTAAGTTGTACCAATTTCACACGACTCATGTGGGGCACATCGATAAATCATGGGCGTGACACGTGGTGTTTGCATTTGGCCAGCCAACGTACCACGGGCCAGGCTCGTGATAATCAGTTTTGGCTCGAAAACCTCCTTCCAATCTCACACGTGATTGTAGGCCAAAGGGTTAACCCTTTGTACCCGAGAGGTGAGCTTCGGTCACCATTTCATAAAATTTGGAAGATCGATATTAATTAATATATCAAATTTAATGTAATGTAACAGTGTGCGAAGTATCGAAGTCAAATAATTCTACGATTCTATTATTATACAATTCTTCATTTATTGCTCAAAAAAGTATCGTCAATTTTTTAGTAGAGAATCTTTGAATTTCTACTCTTCTCTAGCCAAAAAATCATCGAGTGCAAAGGGTTAATACTATTTCCTTTGCTAGTCCTTTCCAGCTCGCAGTACCACATAATTCTAATTATTTCTGTTTCTGAATAATTATAATTGATCGTGAAATTTTGGAAACCCAACTCGAAAATAATTTTCCCGAGATAATTCCTTCGAATTTCGAACTTTGTAAGAACCACGGTAACAGATACCGCGCGTCGAGAGTAATTAAAACCGGGAATGAGCAGAGAAAATCGAGACACCTGGATTTCCTTTCGAACGCCGTTATGCGTGTGTCGCCGAGCAAACACAGGGATGGTAGTAGATCGCGGAGATTTTCATTCGCCGATGTCGGCTCGCTAATAATGGCAACAGACCAACGGGAGAGCCACCTCATCGCGTGGCATTGTACGCGATGGATTGTGTTCGCGGTGGTCTGCCGCGAGTCGCCTCCGCGTTGCTTTCCCTGATCAAATGGCTCATCTGGGTGCGGAAAATTTGATCAGCGTTGCGATTCGATATTTCGTCCCTCCTCGTCTGCGTCACCCCTTTCCCTTGCTCTTTATCCGGCTGTCTATTAAACCGCGGCGCGACGCGCGGCAGACCGAACCCGGCTGAATTTGGAATTTCTATGGGGGACGAAGAATAACGTTGCAACGGCCGACAGCCAAGCCTTTAGTACGTTGACCAACGGTATTTGCCTTTGATATCGAACGTCCGATGCCCGATCGAGGTGTGCGGCTGACTCGTGTTTGACGTTAGGATGATCTGGATTTCGGACACAGCACACGGTTTATTACGCAACGAGGGTGCTTGCATCGCGAGGGGAAGAAAAATTTTTTGGAAACTATGGGAGAGATCAGTTCGTATTGCTGATGATCAGTTGGTTCAAGAATGGGATCATCAAAAGATCAGGGAGTGATTTGTTTGAGATACTTTAATCCTTTGTACTCGAGAAGCGTCAAGAAAGATGCAAGGACTATGCAAGTAAAATAATTCTACGTGCAAATTTTTGTACAATTTCTTATTTGCTGTCTTAAAAATATCATCGAATTTGTGTTTCGACAGAAAATCGAATTGCGATTTTTCTGCGAGGAAAAAATCACAGAATGCAGAGGGTTAAATTCTCAATTTTGAGATATATGTATAATATATTACAAGAAAATTTGCGTAATCAAAATGCATTGATTCGATTGAAGGTTTGTATACGTGTAAAGCATAAATTTTTCATCGATTTATAATTTGTGATTACAAATTTATAATATAAATATTGTTTGTAATTTCTTAATTCTTTGTATAATAATTTTCGTACCATCACTAAAAATTCAATTGTTGATTTCATTTGCAAAGAGCGATATTACGTGAAAAGGAAAATTGTTACACGTGTAATCTGTTACGATATACGTACTCGTAGAATCTCATATGAATTAAAAAATTAAAATCGGAAGCTTCTGGTTAGGTGAATTTTCTTGTAATATACTATGCCAATATTTTTTACACCCGCTATATGCTTTGACTTTTATTCGCGTATTTATCTTCATCACACTCATGCTCGTTGTAACTGGTTATTTTAGTAGCAATAGATTTCCTATATTTTCTTTTCTTCTTTCTTCCTGTATTCCGCTATAGTTTGATTAATCCGAATATTAATATTCCTCGAATATAGCGGAATATTCTCATTCGCGATACACTCGCGCTCGCTACGTCCCTGCACTGCTTCTCGTCGCTTCATAAATCACAAGGAAATTTAACCATACATCTCGAGAAACTCTGTAGCACCCCCAACCCCGAAATTGACCAAGCTTGCATATCTCCGATATCTTCGGAGCTGCTTCCTGTTGGCACGAAGACGTATTCTACTTCCGACGTCCTCGGAGAAAAATTTTGGTAATTCGTGTCTAGGATTTTTAAGTTTCTAGCATCGGTGCTTTACCTTGGGTACTTAAACTTCTGATACGAAGGATGAACCAAAGTTATTTCGCCATTTCGAATCGAATGTCGGTGCCATCTATCGTCTGTAATTATTTCTTCTTCCCAATTTCCGCATCGAAATAACGAGGCAATTCGAAGCTTGCGTCGCGACGAATAAACCGAAACCGATATTCTTTTTCGAGGTGCATAAATTTTAACGCGAAGCAAAATAACGTGGAAGAATTTGCGAAAGGACGCAATTATCGTGGCTCGTGGATTTCAACGAGGCCAGGTAGATTTATCGGAATATTTCGCGAAATCTTAATAATTACCGATATTCCAGGTTTTTATTCGGACATGTTTTTCACAGGAATCGGTAGGTAGTCCAAAGGATCGACTCATTGATAGGTTTGGAATGGCTGCTGGTAGAATTTTTTAGTAGAGAATCTTTGAATTTTTACTCTTCTCTAGCCAAAAAATCATCGAGTGCAAAGGGTTAATACTATTTCCTTTGCTAGTCCTTTCCAGCTCGCAGTACCACATAATTCTAATTATTTCTGTTTCTGAATAATTATAATTGATCGTGAAATTTTGGAAACCCAACTCGAAAATAATTTTCCCGAGATAATTCCTTCGAATTTCGAACTTTGTAAGAACCACGGTAACAGATACCGCGCGTCGAGAGTAATTAAAACCGGGAATGAGCAGAGAAAATCGAGACACCTGGATTTCCTTTCGAACGCCGTTATGCGTGTGTCGCCGAGCAAACACAGGGATGGTAGTAGATCGCGGAGATTTTCATTCGCCGATGTCGGCTCGCTAATAATGGCAACAGACCAACGGGAGAGCCACCTCATCGCGTGGCATTGTACGCGATGGATTGTGTTCGCGGTGGTCTGCCGCGAGTCGCCTCCGCGTTGCTTTCCCTGATCAAATGGCTCATCTGGGTGCGGAAAATTTGATCAGCGTTGCGATTCGATATTTCGTCCCTCCTCGTCTGCGTCACCCCTTTCCCTTGCTCTTTATCCGGCTGTCTATTAAACCGCGGCGCGACGCGCGGCAGACCGAACCCGGCTGAATTTGGAATTTCTATGGGGGACGAAGAATAACGTTGCAACGGCCGACAGCCAAGCCTTTAGTACGTTGACCAACGGTATTTGCCTTTGATATCGAACGTCCGATGCCCGATCGAGGTGTGCGGCTGACTCGTGTTTGACGTTAGGATGATCTGGATTTCGGACACAGCACACGGTTTATTACGCAACGAGGGTGCTTGCATCGCGAGGGGAAGAAAAATTTTTTGGAAACTATGGGAGAGATCAGTTCGTATTGCTGATGATCAGTTGGTTCAAGAATGGGATCATCAAAAGATCAGGGAGTGATTTGTTTGAGATACTTTAATCCTTTGTACTCGAGAAGCGTCAAGAAAGATGCAAGGACTATGCAAGTAAAATAATTCTACGTGCAAATTTTTGTACAATTTCTTATTTGCTGTCTTAAAAATATCATCGAATTTGTGTTTCGACAGAAAATCGAATTGCGATTTTTCTGCGAGGAAAAAATCACAGAATGCAGAGGGTTAAATTCTCAATTTTGAGATATATGTATAATATATTACAAGAAAATTTGCGTAATCAAAATGCATTGATTCGATTGAAGGTTTGTATACGTGTAAAGCATAAATTTTTCATCGATTTATAATTTGTGATTACAAATTTATAATATAAATATTGTTTGTAATTTCTTAATTCTTTGTATAATAATTTTCGTACCATCACTAAAAATTCAATTGTTGATTTCATTTGCAAAGAGCGATATTACGTGAAAAGGAAAATTGTTACACGTGTAATCTGTTACGATATACGTACTCGTAGAATCTCATATGAATTAAAAAATTAAAATCGGAAGCTTCTGGTTAGGTGAATTTTCTTGTAATATACTATGCCAATATTTTTTACACCCGCTATATGCTTTGACTTTTATTCGCGTATTTATCTTCATCACACTCATGCTCGTTGTAACTGGTTATTTTAGTAGCAATAGGTTTCCTATATTTTCTTTTCTTCTTTCTTCCTGTATTCCGCTATAGTTTGATTAATCCGAATATTAATATTCCTCGAATATAGCGGAATATTCTCATTCGCGATACACTCGCGCTCGCTACGTCCCTGCACTGCTTCTCGTCGCTTCATAAATCACAAGGAAATTTAACCATACATCTCGAGAAACTCTGTAGCACCCCCAACCCCGAAATTGACCAAGCTTGCATATCTCCGATATCTTCGGAGCTGCTTCCTGTTGGCACGAAGACGTATTCTACTTCCGACGTCCTCGGAGAAAAATTTTGGTAATTCGTGTCTAGGATTTTTAAGTTTCTAGCATCGGTGCTTTACCTTGGGTACTTAAACTTCTGATACGAAGGATGAACCAAAGTTATTTCGCCATTTCGAATCGAATGTCGGTGCCATCTATCGTCTGTAATTATTTCTTCTTCCCAATTTCCGCATCGAAATAACGAGGCAATTCGAAGCTTGCGTCGCGACGAATAAACCGAAACCGATATTCTTTTTCGAGGTGCATAAATTTTAACGCGAAGCAAAATAACGTGGAAGAATTTGCGAAAGGACGCAATTATCGTGGCTCGTGGATTTCAACGAGGCCAGGTAGATTTATCGGAATATTTCGCGAAATCTTAATAATTACCGATATTCCAGGTTTTTATTCGGACATGTTTTTCACAGGAATCGGTAGGTAGTCCAAAGGATCGACTCATTGATAGGTTTGGAATGGCTGCTGGTAGCTCGAGGCGGAAATGAAAAGCGCTCGGCTTGACAAAAATGAATCGTTGCGAACGAAAGAAGAACGATACACTGGCTGTCGTAAATAAGTTTCTTGCTTGATAGATAGCCATTCGCTGCGGAAGCTGTAGTCAATTTCGTTTGTCAGCGGCGAGTAAAAGCATTGGCTTTGGAAGTTCATGAACGGAATCGTAATACGTATAAGTCTCGACGGATATCTGTCACTGCGTTGCTTCTTTGAATCAATTCCAAAATTTGCGTTAAATTTTGCGTCTCTGTATTTCAAATATTCTTTCAAAAATGAGAAACCCTCGGTCTCTCGTTGTCTCGCGATTTCGCGATGGCCGAAGATTCGAAAAATATTTATCACGCGTAACAAAACTGGATAAAACTGGAAACATCGTTCCGAGGTATCGCGAAATTAGGCAATTGGTGTAAAACACGTGGCGCAACCGCGGAATACAAATGGCGACCGCGTGGCTGGGATGCCAGCTGAGAAAATGAAACGTCAGACTCTTCGAGGGACAATTTCTCCACGTCCAAACCGGTCGACACGTTTGACAGTAATCTCAGCGAGCTTTGCGCTGTTCTTCTCCCTCTTTTCCCCGGTCTCTTAGCTGCACCTCACGATGCGACCAATCACGAGCAAATCCTGTTTCCAGGACGAAGTACCTGACTTGGTTGAATTACTTGATTTATTCCCTCGCCGATCGACTGTGGAATCGACGTATCGGAGAAAGTGTAAATTCCCGAGAGCCATATTATAAATCTCGTCGATTAAACCGTGATTAACAACGTCGACTAACTCCGTATTCAGGGAAAAATAAACGTCTCGGTGGAACCGTGAATTCGGCTGAAAAATGAATAAAATATCGCGCCGAATTTATGACATTCCAATTGTCCGATACATGTTTATCTTGCTGCGACGTTATGGCGGCAAACGATATCGCGCGTATAATGAAAATTGCACTTTTGCCCAGCCGTCAAAGACATATTTTCCGCAAGTTAATAATAAAACATTTCCAAAAAAAAAAGAGGCAGCCGACAGAAGCAGCAAGTATGCAGAAATTCGTATCTGCGAAACGTTAAACGTTTCGCTTTATGAACTCGTACGGACGTGTCTACGTGTTATTTGAAAAACTGAAAGGTCGTGCACGTTCGGAAAAATTTGGCGCAGCGTAAACCGTACGACAAAAGATTGGAAAGCCGTGCCGCAAAACGCGGCCACGTGCTGTACAAGCAAAAAGGGTACCGCGGCTAATTCGTAATTGAACGTACGAGCCGGGAGCTTCGTAAAAATTCATTCAGCCGGTGTTTTCCTTCGCATTTTCACCGCGTTCATCCCACTGTAAATTGATCTTGCGACACGCTCGTTCATTTTCGTTCCCGTCAGCCTGGCCGGTGGTGCGAGAAGAGCGGCCGGGACTTCCCATGCCTCTGGTTTCCGCTTCCTGACACGAGCCTAGTTCCGTCCTATGATGCCCGGCCGCACGTACGAATAAACAATACCTCGTCCGGTGTCGCGAATAATATCGACAACTGTATATAAACGCGGTGTTAATAAAACGAGGAAATAGGGGCGGGAAAGAGCGGAATCGTACTTTTCCAATTTTACGCGCGCAGAATCGCGTATCGACCCTTTGCACAGCGGGCGAAAGACGCGTATAAATTGTCCAAGAAGGATCCGCTCTCGTGCATCGGGGAATTTATCACGAGGAAATTCAAAATACCAAAATGGACGGAGAATGGAAGCAAGCAGATCAACGTGACGCGGCGCAGTAGCAGAAAAAAGCGAGGATTAATGTTTCACGGTTGCGTTTACATTGTTCCCTCGTCTTCCTGAAAAATTTAAATATTTATCTGTATCTCTCTCCTCTCGGCAGCCGCGAGCGTGCGGCGATACGCTCTCGGAACGTAGATAAAATAAATCGCGCTGGCAAAACCGAACGGAACCGTGATGGCTGTTCATTATCGCGTCGTTTCCTTTCCGTTCACGTCGCAGATGAAATAGAGCCGGGAGAAAAGGGTGGGAAAAAATAAACAGCCCGGGAGTTTGAATGCCGA
>NW_016914697.1:179120-242082 GCF_001483705.2 Eufriesea mexicana
GGGACGCGATATTTTAGTCGCGGCAGAAGTCGTTTTACATTTCGTATGCATGTGTCGCGTCATAGTGGGAAGTGCAGCCGGGGCCAGAAGTCGAAATCGCGAGAGCCGCAGACAGAATGCAGTCGGGGCAAGAGGGTGAGACGGAAGTCGACGGTATCTCGCGCGAGGAGTTTGGTCTTGCCGTTTCGCGCTGCATTCAAATTCTACCTTCCCCCCCGAAATAAGTTTCCTGTCGACGTTCGACTATCTCTTCGCTTATTTCTCCCAGTTTCTCATTTCCTGCGTGGCTTCCCCGATCGCGGGATCGCCGCCGAATCGAGACATGTCCAGCGAGAACGCGAGACAATCGGGGGAGCGGTGGTAAATCGATCGCGACGTTGGAACTCGGAACGGTCTCCGGGGGTAGGTTTCATTTTTCATACGCCGCGGTGGGATTTCCTCTTCTTCGAGTTCGCGAGACCCAGCGGCGAGTGTATCTGGTCAGGGCACGAGGAGTGTAGGCTGGAAGAAAGAGGCCAGGGCAATCGAGGGTTGCAAGGGGTGCGATTATTGTTCATCGGCTGTGAACGTTCGATAGGGGAACGGAAAGCTTGGCCATCGCGGAGAAAAAAGGCGCGACGAGACGTCGATGTGACAGTGGAACAAACGAGCAAAAACGCGGCTGTAGAAATGCGAGAAAGGATCGCGCGGCCGTTTTTGCTGGCGGTTTTTCGCGCGCCTCGCGAGTTACGTTGGATCAACGATGATCGCGAAACGTCGACAAGAAACTAATGACAACTACTGTTCGTTCGGGGGAGCTTGAATAATAGTGGCTGCCACCGGCGCGTCGTTTCTTTCGTTGTCGCCGTTTCTTCCACCGCGTTCGAGGAGTGGTACGAGCGGAAGAAAGGGGTAAGAACGATACACGCTAATAGCGACCGGGTTAATCCTCGCCATTCTTCTAGGGAATGGTATCACGGCTATGGGGAGAGAGACGAACACGCTTAACGCTGTTTTACGACGATCAATTTCCGGTTAAGCTATCGGGACTGAGATTGGGAAGCTCTTGATTTCGAGAGAACCTCGGTCATCGTGGATCGAGCAAACGGGGTGATTAATAATCTTGGAGTTTTCTCCTTCCTGCGATTTCGGTCGAGTGATTCTATCGTTTTCAATTATCACGTTAGGCTTTTCCACCTTTTTTCCCCCACGTTTATGCATGGATTGTTCAGTCCAGGTTTTAAAGATTCGGGAACAGAGGAATGGATTTTGATGCGAATTGGGTGGAGGAAGCTTCATGAAAACGATCCTTTTCCGTAACTTTGTTTCCGTGTATTTCTTTTTTTAACACAGTCTGTCGAATTATAGAGTACTGTTCCCGATGAAAATGACGAGCGCGCAGTGGAACAGGTCTGAAATTGCAGCGGCCGTTTGCCTCTTTTCAGAGTACATCAATTTTTCAGCTCTGTTTATTACTGCGCGACTACACGATCGAATAATCCCGCTCATAGGCCATTGAGCCGGTGACAAAGCGTTATAATATCGTGTTTAATACGTCAAATATTACAAATCTTGGAGCGATACTGAATAATCTATAACTCGCAAACATTCGAGTATTTTACAATAACGCTCGCGCGGTGCGTTTCGAATGATAGAATTGTACCTCGATTCACTGTGCCCCTCTATAAAATAATCTTATATTATTAATTCTGCCATAGAAATATGAAACGAATCTTACGTTACGTACGTATCATTTTTCTCTCGCGAGTTAAACCGAGCAAAATCTGAAACTCTTAAAATCGCGCTATTACCCACGCAAATGCAAATGAATTTGCAAATGAAAATCCACCCTTTGGTTCCCTTGGACGAAAACCACGGGTGAAATTTCTCCCGAGGCGTGCCACTGTCTACACATCCTGTATCCTGTGATCTCGACGTCTCTCATCAGGTTTTTATTCGCGCGTTCACCCTAAAGCTGTTCATTAAAGCGGCGTCGTCGTCGCCGTCGCGTCGAAGCGACGCTTAAGACGCGGGGTAATTTTCGCGCCGCCTTCGCGTCTTGTGCTTATTAATTTTCTCTTCCATCAGCGACTGAGAAACAGTCGCGACCATAATTCAGCGCCGCCGCCAAAGACGGGGCTGCAATCCTCTCGATATAATTTCCGCGAAGAAAAAGCCGTTCGCTTTCTGCCGGCGGCAAATTTCAACCCGCCAGCGCGTCGCGTAAAATGAGATACCGGTCCTTTCGAGATGTTCCCATCGATTCAATATCCCGCGGATAATTCGCATATCTCGCGGAAAATATCACGCCTCCCTGCCGCTATATTTCTCGCGTCGACCTCTCCTCGCCGAAATTACGCTTAAATATTCTCCCTCCTCGTGACGAAATCCTCCCCTCGAAATGATCGCGGTCGTTTCGCGATTTCAATCGCTCTGACACGCGTAAATCTCGCTTCAGACTCGTCCGCTCGTCGTTTCCGCGAGTTTTACGAGCTGCAGCAAGATATTCGGCAATTGTTTACGGGTTTTAACGCGCTGCTTGTTACCTCCATCCCGTTAAATGTCTCTAACCCAGGTTCAGTTTCGATTCGTCACGGTTTATGAACCGTTTATCGCCGAACGACGTTTCTGACATGTCCGTGACACGTTGCGTCATGCCGCGCTGGAAAATGAAATAATTTCCGCTGTTACGCGAACATTTTTTAATTCCAATTTTCACTCGCGAATCGAACATCTGTCTTCCAATCAACGCTTTTATTATTAACCTTTCACGTTCGACGATTTTTGCGTTACAGAAGAGCAGAAATTTAAAGATTTACATGATACCATTTAGAACAGTAAATGAAAAATTGTGTAATAATTAACACGTAGAAATGTTTAATTTCATATTCATACCTCGAGAGGTATTACATTATTTTTAATTTAATATTTTAATTAATATAGATCTTCAAAATTGTATTGAATGATTAAATGGCGAAGGTCTTCTCTCAAGTGCAAAGGGTTAACAAATATCATTCTATAGATAAAAAAATAAACGTGATAGATAAATTCAATCTGCTCGATCCATCGCTTTCGTCGATCTATATCTTGCGAACGTCTCGTCGAATAAATATAGGAATAATTCCTTTGTCTGCAGTTCCTTTGTGTACAATATCGCGCGAGACTCATGGTAAGGAGATCGATCCAAACATGACGTAGTGAGAGGCGTGTTCATAGACATGGTCCAACGTAAACATTGTCAGGGTCGGACAGGCTCGTGGTTAATTTTCACGGATGATTTCCTGTCTCAGTTGCGTGTTATTCTTCGCCGCGGTCGGACGAAATAGCGCGACGTGTGACCGACCTTGTTGTAGACTGTGGCACGCGGCATCGCAACTTAGACAGTAAGGTAAGAAGTTTAGAATATATTAACGACTATAAAACGTTATTTCCACGCGATTTACTTAAGCACCTTAAATGGAAAAGGACCATTAAAGGGAAAGGGAATGGATAGGACGGAAACCAAATCCACTAATAGGTTTGCAATATTTTCGGAAATCGAGGGTAGTTTTTAAGGACAATTAAGGAGTGCTAGGGACGATCTTTTCTAAGGAAGAGTGATTCATAAAGATACTTAGCGAGAGGTCGAAAGAAGTTACGAGAAGAGTTGTTTAGGAGATCACAGCGAGGGTAGTTTTTAAGGATAATTAGAGAAAGCTAGGGACATTCTTTTCTAGAGAAGAGTGATACACGAAGCTTCGTAGCGAGACGTCGAAAGGAATCACGAGGAGAGTTGACAATCTAGAATCAACATTCTAGAATTGTTTAGTGTTGTTTATTCTTACATAGATACTAGATTAGCTATCATGATTGCTCTCTCGTTGCTGTCCCAAGACCTAGACAGATTAACCCTCATCGTGAAATTGAAGACCTTTTATCAGTGAAAATACCTTAATGTCATGTGATGCTAAGGAAGTCAGCATGACACTCAGCGTAATGGTTCCCTGAATTCTTATAGGTGTCAGTGGAATTCCCATTTCTCTTTAGAAAACGAAAAACTTTTAAGACACGCATCTCTTCTTGAGAAATAAAATATTTAGGGAAATCAATTAGGATACACTTATGTAGGATCTTTTTAGGGTCTACAATCGAATCTAGGGTCTTAAAGGATCTAAACCGAAGTGTTCCTATGTGAAACAATGCGCCAGGTGTAGAAGACTCGGCAGGCTCGTCAGCCAAACAAAGTAGCCGTGTAATCCTTCAAAGACAACCGATTCCATCGGACTAAACGACAGAAGAAGGGTTAGAAATCCTCGCAAAGATCGAACGCGGCGTCGAAAAGGAGCGTTAACCCGGTGGCGATAATATTTCTCGCTACACGTCCGGCGACGGACTTCCGGCGCCGGCCGGAAACTACATCGGACAGCGGGCCCGCAGTCGGACTTTCTTATTTAAAGTAAAGCACGGGCTGGCGTGTCCCTTCCGCGATAACGGCCGGAAGTTTCACGCGTGCCTCGTGTCACACCGTCATCGTGTCTCGATGCTGCCTGTAAACCACGCCGCGTTTCATTAAAACTTACCTCCACCACAGGGCTGAGTGACGTGGCGAAGGTGGATCCAGTTTACGGAAGTCCACCGTAGAACTACGTACCACCAGGCTGTTACTCGTTTTAAGAGCACCCTAAACGCTCTGCGTTATGCTGCTTTCCTCCACTCGTGCATGGAACTAACCTTTTACAGCGCGTTGCTATCTTGATAGACGGGTGATAGGGTGTAATTGTTTTCCCTCTTCTTTTTCCGCGAATTCAAAAACTTTCAGGCGATCTCTATCACGTTGTATCGCAAATAGCGTGAAAAGACTCGGTGTTCGGAATAAAAGGAAAGGGTAATTCGGTTCTTTCTATTTCGGAAGACTTTTGTACAAATTTTAACGTGCAGTCGAATTTCCTATTTTAGAATAGTGCGAATCGATTGTAATCGAGTTTCGTTTGAAGTCTTTGAAGCGTGGATGATAGAAGCCTGTGGAGGTCTATTGAACTTTAAAAGCGTTTGATTTGACTGTCTAGAATACTCATTTGGAGAAGCAAGTGATTTCGTAGTAATTATTAAACATAAAAGCGTAGGGAATACGAAGTAGATCGGCAACGTCTTGCTATTAAAGTGGAAGAGATGAGTTAGAGTTCAAGTCGAGTAATTGGATAGTTAATATGCTAGCTAATTTACAGCGAGGGTTATTAATGTAGCATGGATAATTCACGAGGACAAGGAAAATCTTGGGAACGAAAAATGAAACATCTAGGATTTATGTCTTGCAAGATACTGGGAATAAAATTAGTATTACATTTTCTCCTTACGTTTTATCAATTGTGGAGTTAAAAATTGATCTCTCAAATTTAATTTTTATACAATCCATATTTTAATTGATTTACTTGAACGTCTGGTAGTTAATTTTACCGTGTAATTCTGGAGATATATTTATATTATATTTAATTGTATTTTCCAATTGTCGAATTAGGAATTAGGAATTCTGGATATGCTATATTTCAAATATCCAAGTGAAAACTACTTAGTGGACTCTAGATTCGTTCAGGAAAAGTAATTTAGACATCGTCTTACCTGTAATCGGCGACAAGCCTCGCGTACGTACTTGGTCCGATTAAATTCCCGAAAGACCACTGTCGCAGGCCATAGTGCGGAAAGTTCATCAGCTGATTGCGCCATTTTGTGCCTACGTTTCTGCAAGACACAGGGAACGAACGGAAGCTGGGAGCGTGCCAACCGATATCCCTAATTTACGAACAGCGCGGTCGCGCGTTAATTCGTCGGATTAAAAAGAGGATGGGAGGGAGAAAAAGGGACAAAGGGTAGAGCGAGCCGGTGGGAAAACAAAAACATAATGACGAGAGGGCTGTCTTATTAATTACCAGACGATAACGGGTGTCGTTGGTTGCTAAGCGAGCCCGTTTTAATTCACTCACCCGCAGCTGCTTAATTAGCAGCCGTACCATCAGATCAACCGGAAACTTGGTCGACAAATTGCCGCTTCTTACGCCCCAGAAACTACATCGTCTCGCCTGTGGAACGCTGCTTGTCAAAGAGAACTCTCCGTGAAACGCTGATGCATTCCAATATTCTCGTGTGGAGGCTTTAAGGCTTCTCGGGTGATTAGAGGATCGTGAATGGAGGAGATAGAGCTAATTTTATGAGATATTATACGGGAATTTATCTGCCTCTTGCCTTGCTAATCTTCGACTTATAACTTGGCGAGGGTTTAGAAAATGCGGATTAACTCTGCACTTTAATCTACCCCTGATTGAATTTTCACCGCGTTAATCCATTCCTCTTGATCTCGGCTCGTTTGCAGCATTCGCCGATGCATTATGCATTTCTTCGCCCTACCCTAATTTTTTCAAGCAAGCTGCGAATTTTATTCCTTTTTTCTTTTTTAATTTTCCAAGATATAATACTTACGTTGCCAGGAAAACAACCAACGTCATATGATTTTGAAGGTACAACAACGCGTTTTTCGCGGCAAATTTGCCTATTTGCAATATTCGCTGATGCATCATACCTTTCTTCACCCTATTCTAATTTCTTCAAACAGGCTACGAATTTTCTTCTTTTTTCTTTTCTTTTGTAATTTTCCGAGCTGATCCTTACGTTGCAAAGGAAACAACTAGTATCGTATGATTCTAAAGATACATACAGCGCGCTTTTCGCGACAAATTCGCACGTTTCCAACATTCACTGACGTATTACGAATTTCTTCGCCCTATTCTAATTTTTTCAAACAGACTATGAGTTTTATCCTTTTTTCTTTTTTCTCTTTTCTGTTTTCTTTCTTCTTTTATAACTTCCCCAGCTGTAGTCCTTACGTTGCAAATGAAACAGCGAGGCTCGTATAATTCGAAAGCTACACGCAACGCGCTTTTCGCGACAAATTCGCCAGTGGACGTAACGTCGATCCTAATCATGTAGCAAACAAGCACACACCAGGAGGATCAACGTGCCGTAACGAACGTAGATCCGCGCTGAAAATCGAGTGCGATTCGAAGCAACGGTGTCCCCGGTTTGCCGCGGGTATCTCATAAAAATTCGCGCAACATCGTCGCCCCGGAACCATAATCGTATTTCGAGGATGATAATTCAGCCGTTGCAGCGATCGGATAAAACGTGAAATAATTTTCAATGCAGCCCGCCGTTCCGCGCTAACAATTATCGTAAAGGGGACGATTCCGCTTTACGTAAAACGTTTCTCCCCGAATGTGGCAATTTAAACGTTACCTCCCATCTCTAGTTGCAAGTAAATTAGAAGTACCAAACGATTGGACCCGATTTATTAATTTCCACTCGTATGATTCGACCAAAGAAACTTTACTCCCCAATTTATTCGAAGTATCACGCTATTCGTCGCTCCAAATTTACGTATTAACGCGTAAAATTACGAAATTCCGTATTTTTCATCTAAAACCCCTTATAAAAGCAGCAGGGAGATTAAAAAAAATCTTATCCCCTTTGATTGCTCTTTTATCAATCGCGAAACATTTTCCCTTAATAACCACCATTAAATTTCCCATTTTAACGAAGCAAAAAACCTCCGTCGGACCTATTAAATCACCTGGTTCGATTAGCGGGACATTAGTTAGAGAAATAAAAAGGAAGGGGTTAGAATGGCGCGGAAAATAAATCACTCGGTATCTCGATGCAATTTCACGGCATCGATACAAGCATGTTCCGCGGCGTCCATTATACCCGTTCGTTTAACGTCGCTTTAAAACGGCCGATCGTTCTGGCCCGTTGACCAAACATCGGATAATCCAGCGTTCCTGCTGGACGCTTGCGCAACAACGTATTAACGTTCCTCCAGGATAAACGTCCCGACCCCGGAGGCGGATGGAATCCCGGAAGAAATATTTGCGGCATTCCAATAATTCGTCTTAGCTCGCCCCACCTGTATCCTTCTCCACCCCTTCTGCACCCCGCTTTGCCGGACCGAACCACGCTGCGGAACTTGCCGGGGAAAGTTGGACGCGATAGCCGGAAGAACGACATATCGCCCCGGGGGACTTCTTTCCTTCCCTTCCCTCCTTCTTGACCAACCAAATCTTTATCCCCGTTCGCGATACCGCGGCTTCATCGGATCCGCTCGGATCGGATCGGATCGCATCGACCGGAAGCGGCCCGGTACACGGTGTTGCGATAAAACTAGGAAACCCCCCCGGTCGATCCTGTTCAGCGTTGTTTACAGAAATCCAGACGAATAGTCGCGATCGAAGCGATTGATACGAAAAATTTAATTATGAATTCAATCGTGTATAAATATAGTCCGGTTTCATTCACGCGCGACCGTTTTGATCGCGTTTAATTTGCCAGAATAATTAACCGGCGTAATTATATCGTTGGTATTCGGGGCTGAATAAATCGACGATGATCCGCGTTTGGTGTAAGGTACGAAGATCGAGAAGATCGGGGTACCTCGAGGAGATGCTAGATCGTCTATGGGGTGAGAAATTGAAATCTTTGAGACGTATCCCAGTATACCTATTTTATTTTATTCTCCATTTTTATGTACACTTCCTGGTGTATATGTTCCTCTGAATTAATTACCCGGATTGTCGCGCAAATGAATTTATAGGCGATTAAATCTCCGTACCTTTTTGAAGCACGAAAATGGCGTTGTAATATTAAATTACCCTTCCTGGAAATATTTCGACTGAAATCGAGTGCGTTAAACTCTTAAAATGCCGGGGTATTATATTGCTTGGAAATGAAATTTTGTTTATTATCCTCTAAATATGTAGAAATTTGCATACCTGTCTATCCAAAACGTGTAACATATTTCATATTTCTAAATGCGTGGGTGGTAATACTGCCATATCTGTTGGAAATATTCGAAATTCGACTTCAGCATAGTAATCGGCGCATAGAAATTTCCCTGTAAAGGCTACGATTCGGAAATTCGGAATTTTTATATTTCTCTTTCCCATTAAAACCTGGAAAACTAATATTTCTCTCTATTTTTACTATTATAAGAGATTCGCCTATTGATTGAGAGAAATACCTCGTATATTGATTTCTGGATCAGAAGCATAAGTCATCGACCCTGCAAGGGTTAACTCGCGATCCTGCTTCTCACACACACTCTCTCTCTTTCTCTCTCTCTCTCTGTCTTCTCTATTAATTTTTTCGTCCCGCTGTTCTCCCGATATTAATGGAAATTTCGCGCATCAGCGTTTTAGCCTCGAATGCTGTTTGAAAATAAACGTTTAAAGTGGCGGAATGAATTTCAGCCGGTGAAACAGAATTTTTAGCAGCAATTTTATCCTTTCTTCGCGTGCCAGCGTATCCCGGTGAATAGGGGTGGGCAAGGGAGAATTCCTGGCCCCGGTGTACTATCCGCACAGAGGAATCTCCTTTCCACCTCTTTCGAATCATCCCATAATTGGCTTTATTAACCGAGCCCTCGCTCACCCCTTTTCCTCACCACCGTATCCAATTTCAATTATCGTTTTAACGTTACATAATTCCCCGAGTTCGGTGCAATTTTAAACCGTTCTTATAACCCACCCCTGCCTACCCCGGTTCTTACGTACCGCGATTCTGATTGAGAAGCAACGAGTCAGCGAAATATCGAGTGAACGTAGCCGCGCCTCGGATTACCGGGTATAATTTTTATCGTCTCCCATTTCAGTTTCTATAAAATTTCAGACACCCCGCCCCGTACGAATCGGAGACGTTAAATAGAACGGTCGAAGCAGCGACGAATTATCGAGCAATGTCGCGTTAAGTAAATCAATACCCCGATCCTTTAGGTATCTCTTTACTCGAAATTAATTCCGACGACGTCTAAAATATACGTCGCTTCGAGAATCCTCTTCTTCGAGACTCCCCTAAAATTTTCTAATCTCGCTTCGAACACGAGCGAATAAGTTTGCCTCGGTTAACGTCGCGTCGCTTCGAACCCCTGCCGAATATTAAGGCGCAAAGGCTGTAACCGTAAAAGCGGGGAAAAAGGGAAGTTGGGGCATCGGAGTAACAAAAGTCTCGGGACAAATTTTTACGCCCTCGGAAAAAACGTACCCGTGGCACCAACTTTCTCCATCTACCTAAATTTACACTCACCTTCGCCGCTCCTTATTACGTTTCCATCCCATTAGCCAGCCGGAACATTCGTGAATCCTCGATGCACCGATTCGCAAACTCGATCAACGGATCCGACGGAAGCAGCCGAGTAAGCAGCATCTAGTCTAATAAACAGACCGATTCGGCTGGTTCTACGCTCGTAACGTCGTCGTTGTAACTATTCACGCGAGACGCGGTCTGGAACTTCGCCGTCAAGTTCGAAAGACCGTGTACAAGCAGCACGCGATTCGCGACGATCCTCCGCGTCGGGTCTCAAATAAGCTTCGAATTCCGCGTGCTATCGCACAAGGGATCACTCTTGAAATGCACGCAGGCACGCGTGCACCGACCTTCCAACTCCCCAATCCAATTCGTTCAATAGTATATCGAATCGAGAGCCAGACCGACCGAATCGTACGTCCCTTCCCTTCGAGCAGGGGCGTACAGTACGGTGCAAAAGTCCTAGGCCACGTATCAAGTTTTCGCTCGGGATCGCGGCTATTGGCGAGAAGCACGTTTAAGCTTCGATGAAAACAAATTTTTTCGAGCTCCGTTGTACGACTCGTAGCTTCGACTGGATGATTTTTCGAGTATTTAGTGGCAAGCTCTTTGTGGCTGTATACCTATGTATTTAGATTCGGGAGGTATATATCGAAGAGTAAATGTAGTTTTATTTTGCCCTATCGCGTTCCGTATATTTCTCCTTTTTCCTTTCGATTTTTCCAGCGAATTATTTTTGCTCGATGATTTCACGGGATTTCCTATGGTACTCGCGATGTTTTTCGGAGCCGAGATAGAAAGGATGTATAGCTTTCGAAAAAGAAATACAGAAGAAGGATGAAAATACGTCCGTGATCATAAAGAAGGATCAATGGAAACAAGTTTCGTGGACCATTCAGAACGGGAAAAAATATTATCTGCCGTGACTTGGCTATCGCAAAGTTTCTGCCTCGACATTATGGAACATGCTCGGGATAACCTAGAACGAGCTGTGACAAGAGAGAAAGTTGGGAATGGGACAGAAGCCGCTAGAAGTTCGTCAGAGAGCGTAATAAAAAGACGCGAAAGGAATTTTTTTTTAGAAAAGGAATTATTCGACGTATCGTCAAAAGAGTTACTTCCATTGCAGACAAATATTTCGTTAAACATCGACTGTTTTTGCACTTGACCAACCGAATTGAGAGATCTACTCGTTCTAAAATACGTCGTAGTTTATTGTTTCTTTTATCGTTTAGCAAATAAATCTGTAATAAGTTTAACTGGAGTTGACGAAAATAGCTGGAGCTCGCAGATGAAATTAAGGACAAATACTTTATACCTAAATAAAAATGTTAGAACGTAACAATGAAAGCTCGAGTGAATCCCGCATGAACACAGCATCAGGTGTTCTCGAGATTGCAATCTTGACATACGCGATAAGTAGTTAATTAGTTTAGCGATACTGATGGTATTATTGTCCTCATAGATACAGGTAATCGTCGAATAGTTTTGAACAATGCGGAGGATGTAATAATTAGTTTCTGTTTGGACGCGTTTGACAATTGGCGTACATACTCTACTTAAAATTTGTCGCCTGATAACGCATCTATTCCCCTTAAAAATGTTTAACCAACGATGGACCTGTTCTACTTGAAAATGTCTGACCTGTAGCGGACAGTTTCTTCTTAAAAATGTCTAGCCAATAACGGACATATTATACTTAAAAAATTCTGGTCAGCGGTTGGCCTATTCTACTAAAAAATGCCTAGTCGGTAAGGGCTTATTCTACTTAAAGTATCTCGACGGTAACGGAGCTGTTCTAAAAATGTCTGGCCATTGTCGGGCTTATTCTGCTTTAAAATACCGCTCGTCAAACGTTTCCTAAGAACGGAAAAATTATGAAAATTATTCCACGTCGCTCCATAACTGGTTGGAAGAGCAAGGAAACCCGCGTTCTCGTCAGACGATCATAGACTTTTGCACGGCACTGTATTTCTGATTGGCTAGACTAGCTGACCGGGCACATCGATGATATAAAAGTTCGATTGAACGATAAGTAGGCAACGAGCCGTGGCCCTATTCGATCCAAATTGCGAGATAAATCTCGAAGACGCTCGTTAATTCGCCGGTAATCACGCGGCATGGAATTCCACGGGACAGCTTCC
Source organism: Eufriesea mexicana (assembly GCF_001483705.2). NCBI lineage: Eukaryota > Metazoa > Arthropoda > Insecta > Hymenoptera > Apidae > Eufriesea > Eufriesea mexicana. The sequence continues at coordinate 191,345 of NW_016914697.1, forward strand.
ACTTTTCCTCTTTTTCTCCGCATTTCTTCTTCTTCTTCTTCTTCCTCTTTTCCTTTTAACGATGACCCCCCGCCAACCTCGGCTCGGCGAAGTTCTTGCCTCTCTTCTCGCTTCAGCATTCCTGGCGCCCGTTGAATTTACGTCGGTTCATTAATGCGCGTCCCCGTATATATTCTGCATGCATGGAGATGGCGCGGCACTCGCTAAAGGAGGAATAATGGGAAATTATCTTTAAACCCTCCGCGAGCGGCGTACGCGTCGCATAAAAGTCAATTAACGCATTAGCGTCGCATCGAGCGTCAAGATGAATCCGCGCGAATGGCGGAAACAACGTGGAGAGGAAGGAGAAAAAAGATATGAAAATTAGCTACTCCGCGAGGGCTATTTTTAGAGCAAGAAATATTCTTCGCTTGGAATTCAAGTAGCCGCGTATTTTAACGCCGATGGTAGATCCTTTTCATAGCAGTTTTAGTCAAATTTTAATTACATTTTTCTAATTTTTACCTCCCTTTTTCCGAACTCTGAGGTTATTTAAATTTTTAGTTGACAGAGTATATTAAATTTAACTAGCTTTAGCTTGTAATAATTATGAAATATTTACTCAGACTACGGCGGTAGTTGGTAAATTTTTAATCCACTGTTTTTTAATAAATAAGCCCTTTTGTTCCTAGGAATTTTAACTGAAGGTATTAGCTCTCTCCGCTCAAAAATGTATTCGGACGTAATTTTAAATAGGAAATATATACATATATATAAGAGTCGGGATATCCTTAAGCGACTAAAGAAAGGACCAAATAGGATATAAAGCGACTGTTCAGGCTAATCTAGCCGATTTTTAGCCACTCGTCGAAAACTTTAGATGCTTACTAGCGAAATCTTCCTTAAAGTAGATTTCTCGCACGTACGTTCCCTTTCTAATTTTCCCCGACAAAGGGATAAGTTCCGTACCCGTAAATGAACTCACGAGATATCACGTCGAAGATCCAGAAACTCGCATTCTCGCGCATCCCGTGACAAAGCCGATTCTTTCAAAGCTCCTCTCCTCGGTCATCCGTTCGATGACTTCCCTCCCCCCTCGTCCGTCCACCCTGAGCTCCCCTTTTCATGCTTCTGTCGGCGTTAACATATCCGAAAGATCGCGATGCGATCTGTTCCCCGACCGATTGATATCTGCTGGATTTTCAGCGCCGGTGAAAAGAGGGACAAAGAGAGACAGAGGAAAAGGAGGTCAGATTTTCGTGACGGTGGCGAAGTTAAAAAGTTCAAGCCACCTCCACCGCCAACCCCGCCATCGCCCCTGACTCCGTTCCTTTCTTTCTGACGGCTTAGTCAGCCTTCTGGCGGTTTATTTCCGTGGAATCGGCTTTTGTAGCTTTCGACGATGTGGGGCACTACCGAAAATGGGACAGGAAATGCGGTTAAGGCTTCTTCCAGAGGCACTGCGGGCACTTCGTGTCTTCGCCGCGACGCCTACCCCTTTCATCTTTCTTTTCGCATTGTGAGCCAGACGGGAGAGGCGACGCTCCGATGACTATGCAAACAGTCGCGCGATTTCCGAATTAATCGAGCGTGCTCGCTAAAGCTTGATCGATCGATCCTGCGATGGGAAAACGAGGAGAAGCTTTCGGATTTTTGTATCTCTTTTTCGGCCGCCGCTTTTTTCATCGCGCCACCTACTTTTTTCCCCCACCTACCTTCCCTGTCGTAGTTTCGGCAAAAGGAAAACAGAGTCTTCCGGTTTTTATTTTATCCCTTTGTTTATACGCCGCGTGTTCCAGTGACTTCGAAATTATTCCACCATTCGCGTACAGGGAGTTAATTTTTTACATTCCGTTCCTTAATTATTCGCCGAGCAGTTTTTGTCGCATCCGAATTAATCGACCGTCCTCCGTGAAAGAGAAACAAAATTTTCCGATTTTTACAATTCCCTTTATTCGCGCATCGCGCCGCGCGCACATCGGCGAAACTTCCAAATTATTCGACCATTTGCATAGAAAAAGTGCCATTTTTTTCAATTCTCTTTTCCGCGCTTAATCATTCACCGTGTATTTTTGTGACTTCCGGATTGACCGATCGTTCCGCGAACAGACACGTATCGTATATTTCTACGATACTCAATCTATTCGACCGTTTTCGTTTTAAAATATAAATCCCTCGGCTTTCTTCGTCTTTTCCCCGCCTCTTTTTCCCTTTTATCTTTAAATATTCGTCGCTTATTTCCTCGATTAATTTCGCGGTATGAAAAATCGGAAGCTGATACGCGCATATCCGCTTGTTCCGCGGCAATTATTGCTCGCGCGTTCGACGAACATAAAAGGAACATTGATCATGATGGAATAGTGGCCGGAATAGTATCAAAGGAAAATTTAAATTTGCCGGGTTAATCAATACAGAGTGTATTCAATTATACGATATTATTGCGCGTTCTAGATATCACCAAATATTATGCTACGTTTCATATGCCGTCGGACATATTAATTCTCGTTGAAATTCAAATATTTAGCCTGATACTAGTTTATCCTTTCGCTTCGCCGTACTTTCCGCTCACAATTAACAGGATCTATTTCCCGGCTCGCATAATCGCCGCGATTGAAAACTGAAGTCCGGATGCAATTAAAAACACGTCAAAAGTATCCAGCCGTCGTTCCAGCCAAACTTTGGCCCGCTTCGATCGCGAATAAAAGCAACGCTGGATATTCATCCTTGAAATCGTTTCCACGCGAAACACGCGAGCAGATATTAAACGCGGGGCGAAATTAGAAGCTCATTCATAACCTGGCTGCGACCTCGCGTGAAAATTCCATCCGCGACCTTAACGTCCGCCGCGATTTCGCGAGAAACTCACCCCTGGCGTATGGCAACTCGCGTCGTCTCGGTTCGCCATCTTGCCAGCCACGTTTCCCCTCTCGCTTTCTTACCTCTCGGCGGTCGTTCTTAAAGCAAACACGGTGGTAAGCGCGATTTCTCCCACTGGAGGAACGGGAAACTCTTTCTCCGACCTGCTCTCTGACCAGCGGCGACTCGCAAGATGAAACGAGCGGCGCGAGTGTTTTTCCTCGTTACGCGGCGTTCCGCCGTTTGCAGTTCAGAAATCGACCGACTCGCGAGCTTTCGATTAATCGTCGGTGCAGAGAGAGGAAAAGACGGAAAATGGGAGGAAGGAGGGAAAAAGAAGGGCGAAAAGATGGAGGAAGAGTGAAAGAAAGGAGGGAGAGGAAGAAAAGGGAGACGTAACGACGCGGAAGGGAAAAACTGCGCCCTTTTGTAAATGTACGAGGTAACAACCGGCGGAAAGCGGACGGAAGTGGAATTGATAGCGGCGCAACCAGGGGGAAAAAACGTCCTCCGCCCCCGCGGGGGTACTTCCGTCGACGGCTAGGATCCTGCGACGACGGAAGAACGTCGCGGCAGTCGAACGTCGAACAATGCTGAAACTTCTATTTGTTTCTTTATTCCTTTTTTGCTCTTTGACAACGCGAATGGCCGAGATTGCGCGGGATGGTCGTAATTATTGACGGAATATGGAAAAGGGATGGAAAATGAAGAGAGGTTCGTTTGATGAACCAAGATAATTAAGGGTAACGAAGGAAGTAAGGTTTTAAGTTTGGTGTGGGTTTCAGTCGAGTGTATCTTGGGTTTGAATTAGGTTTGAGGTTTGTAAGGAATGTACAATCGTGGGGTCACTGACACGAGGAGAGAAGCCTCGCTGTTGTCCTCAGAGTCGACGACCCGCTTATTTAGGTTTAGGTGAGACTCGTGGTAAGGGAATCGGTGGAAACATGACGTAGGGAGAGGCGTGGTTCGTAGATATGCTCAAGGTAAACATCGTCAGGCTCGGACAGGCTTGGACAGGCTCGCGGCTAATTTGCGCAGATGTTTCCGTGTCTCAGTTGCGTGTTATTCTTTGTGGTGTTCGGACGAGATGGCTCGACGCGTGACCGACCTTGCTGTTGACTGTGACTCGCCGCATAGGAACTTAAACGGTAAGACGAGTTGTTAATTTAAAATTAGTCGTTTCTCTTGCTCTTTGTGTTCCTTTTATGTCTCTATTTTATATTTTAAATAATACGTACGCATATCTATATACGTAGGGATATATTTAATTGGTATATAAAGAATAGGAGATGCTATTTTATTCTAGAATATATATATTTGTACGAGCTAAATGAGACTAAAATTAGAATAGGAACTGATATATGATTACGCGACATACCGACACTCTCGCGTACTCGCTTCGACTCTCCACACGAAAATTTACCTAAAAATTCCATCCATGAACTCACTTCTCGAATCCTGAAAATATCGTACATGTAGATCTAACTTAAACGCGTTTGAAATTTGTTCCGATCTTAATACGTGCCGTCTATCCATCCTTGGCCCCTTCGCATAATTAGGCTCGAGTTCGTTGTAAAGGAAGAAGGTTCCTCTTCTTTTGTAATAGTATAATTCAATTGCAGACGTGATCGTAGATGTCGTTTCAATTTTATTTACGTGAAACATGTCCTTTGTAATTCGACAGTCTCTTTAAACGTACAGAGCATTATACGCGTTTCACCCAGCTTATGGAGACATAAGCTTCTTCCTTTTTGATCTCGTAGTTGCTTTTAATTAAACTCTTCCATGTTTGTAGCTGTATGGAAACGGGTATAAAGAATCGCATGTATCTTTTACGTTGCGAATATAAATACCTTTACCAATAATAATACGTGTGCTTCAAAACCGTGGTCCTGATCAGACATGTCCTCTGTTGTAGAAATTGATTCATCGAAAACTCTTCATTTCTGTAGATTCAACGTTCTTTTAACAGTGATGTTCGTCTAATCGTAATTTTTCTCGTTGCAAATATCGAATATGCATTTGCAATGTTCGATACGTATTATGTGCGTAGGGATAAATTTAATTAGCATATAAGATTAGGAGATGTTATTTAATTCTAAAATATATATATTTATTAGGAGTTGAATGAGGCTAGGAGTAAAGTACAGTTAAAGGATTAAACTAATAACTGATGTATGATTACGCGTGTGAGAGGGCTCCCTCGTGGGGGTTGCTTTTCTTGACTTGTGGTTCTTACAGTGCTGACGGTTAGTATCCTGATGGCCATCGTGATATAATATGTAGCATTTAGAAGAATGCAAAGAAGGGGATGAGTTTCGTTCTGGGCCTGCTAGTGGACTTATCACTAAGGCTTTCTAGCAGACCCTGCCTTAGGCGGGGGATACTTAAGTAACATAGATACATGTATGGTGACATCATTCTCACCCTCACTAATAGATGGATTCCTACTTGAAGAAGGTCGAGGACTTTCTCGCAAGTCCTCCGTAAAGACCCTTCGTTTCCTATATATGCAATTTCCAAACTTTCTTCGGTATCCTTTGTCTAAGGCAGTGCCTGCTAGGTAGCCTTACTGACGAGTCCACTAGCAGGCCCAGGACGAAACGCATCCTTTTTCCTTTCGTCCCTTCTAGTTGACATCCACAAGGGTGGGGGAGGACCTTCTACACTTGTATTTATGGGAAATTGAGGATTCACCGAAAACTTGCGAGAAATCTCGAACCTCCGTCTTCCATCTAGCAGTGAGGGTGTGAATAATGCCACACAAGGATTCTTTTCCAAGTCGTGTATCGCTAACGTGTATAGGAGAATCCCATGATCTTCTGACATTTCGATGACGTTCGAATCCGAACTGTCTCTTCGATTTTCTGCGGGAATTAAAGTCCTCGAACCTGATCCAGGCTACCAGCTGTCCTCTGGTCTAACCTGACGTAGACAGCGTTCATCCTGTGGTCTTTGATGTACATTTGATCGTCATTAGTGGTCACTTTCTCCAGAATTATTTCTGACGACTACCTGACCACTGCGAACGTTCCTGAAAGCTCTCTTCCGGTTCAGCTTTCTCGATAAAGATGGGGAGAACGCGAATTCGCGAAATACGAAAATTCCGTGATGGAAATCTAGATATTCCCACGATGAAAGAAGAATTTAGAAAGATCGAGAAACGCGTCCCAGTGATAAAAGGTGTCAGCGCGAGGAAAGAGATTAGAAGTCGGCAGGAAACAATGTACCTAAGTACACCGAAGACAGGAATTCCGGTAACGAGAAACATGGCGAAGGCGTCCGCGGGGAAAGAAAAGTAGCATTTGCACGAGCAAAAAGACTCGCATATTCCGAAGTGCTCTGGAAAGTAGACGATCTTCGCGTTCCTGCGAGGTCTTTGGATTTCAAGGAACATGCGTCGGAAACCTGCGAATTCCACTCTCGCGGTAGGCTTCGGTGAAACTATACCAAGTATACTAACGAGGATACATATTCAACCCACGCACTAGGAATTTCGTGAAATTTATGCTATGGATAGTTCTCAAAAAGATATTTCACGCGTGTTTCTTTTTATCGGCCATCGTGTATATTAAAGGGGTGAGAACAGCCCACACTGTTAGGGGTTGAAACCATATTTCTTGGAATATCTCGGAAACCAAATGGGGTAAAGATACAGTTTTTCTTCTTTTTACTTCTTTTTCTTCGAAATATACATTTTCGAATAGAGAATGAAGCCACACGGAAATTTATAAGGAAAATTAGGTCGTTTAAATAATATATTAAAGATTCCAATTTTTTACTCCTTTGTCATATTACATAAATTTCAATTCACATTCGTGTAAATCAATATACGCTCGAACGGCTGGAAATTATTCATGTAATAATTATTATTTGCAGATTAAAATTTAAAATTCCTGGAACACGTATCTGCAGCTTCGACCTGCAGATTACGCGTATTGATTTACACGGACGTGAATTAAGATATAGTATAACGAACGAGTAAAAAGATTCGAATTATTATGATATTATTTAAAGAAATTAATTTTCCTAATATTTCGAATAAATTTCACGGAGCATATTCCCTTATTTTCCAATAAGACATCGCACGCGTAAATTATAAGGAAATTACACGCACCCATAGCGCAGACGCGACTCGAATTAATATCCACATCCTTACCAGCGCGTGAACCTTTTTTATTCGCTGTAACGAGCTCCATCTACCCCATAATTTACAAGCTTCTTTACCTTAATACACCGCACGGAACACAAAGGAGCGCGTAGTTGCTCGGCTCGGTCGGAACGAGTCGCTTTAAACGAAGAGGCCGCAACCCGAGCAAACTTGTTCCATCGGTAAAATTGCAAATTAACCCTTTTCTCCGAGGGGAGTTACTCTCCGCAAAGTAAGTTGCCCCTTTGCCGCGGTACGCGCGCGTAACGTTTCGGTTTCCGGGGCGAAAGAAAAACGAAAATTCGAAAAACCGACCGAGGCTACCGGCAAACTTAACTTGGGTGTTAACTTAGGACAAATTGAAAGCTCGTGGGGTTGGCTACCGCCCAATTTGTCTTGCCGCGTTTATCCAGAAGGATGACCAAGCCGCCATTGCTCCACGGGAAATGGAACTTTCCTCGCGTGTCACCGAGTCTCGATCCACCGAACCTATTGTTTCAGTACTTTTGTAAACGAAACCAACAAAGTTTATTTTTTTCCTCCTTCGATAACGATCTCTAAAAATTCCCGGTTCGTTCCTTTTTATCCTACGCACCTGTTTTATTTTTCAAACGATTATTCCACCCTTTGCTGTTCGTTGATGGCGTCACGATGACTTCCGTTATCGGTCCGCGATTTGTTATTCGATTTTGTTCGAACGAAGATGAAAAAGCCGATAAGGCTAATTTGCATAGAATTTCGCGTTTTTTTCTTCTTCGAGCATTTAATTTCGAGATGTTCCTCGCTGCAAAGACCCGTTCGCAGTCGTTGCTCGACCTAACCGAAGAATTCTCGGGGCGCAAAGAGCCGAGGCTAATTTCTTGGTACTTTGGTAATGTAAAAAATTACAGCAGCCTTTCCGAAGGATTCCTTTTTACGTCGGGGAATTTTACCAGTGAAATAAATTAAACGTAATAAATTCATCAACCGACGAAGTTCATTTTCATTCTCCGGCTAAATGTTCCGTGGGCTAGATTTCTACTGTAATTGCTATACCCACGGAACATACTCTTTGAATGAAATTACCATTGCCGTGGTGTGCGTGCGTACCGTTATACTAAAACAATTATACTTCTTAACATCTGCCAACGTTTACCGGGTGGAAATTTATTCTCGAATACGGCGGCATTCATTCTTCCTCGACTCGCGGTCCTCCGCCATTCAAAATCCGCGGGACTAAAGCCACGACGAGTGAGACAAATTTGAAGGAGCCTGGTGAAAAAAAAAATCGTGTCACGAAATTCCGCGAGAAGTATATCGTAACCCGAGCTGTTTACCCTAGTTTCGCGGATACTCGTCGGGAATGGCGCTCGAAAAGTCGTACAATTGGATGGCCCTTTTGAAAAGTGGGCGTCTGGAAAAAGGGACGACAGGCGCGGCCGACCGAGCCTCTCCGTGCTAAGGGTGCAAGTGTTTTAATGAATATCGAGAACAATGCGGAGATAACTGCGGTCTAGGCCCGCGCCTTGAAACAATAGCGTCGTCCTGCGAACATTATCGCGCGTTTTGAATGGCCGTTGATTCTTATCGCGTTGAGGTACATGTAACCAAGTGAATCCTTACGCGGATAATGTCAGAACTTTCCGGGATATATCGTTCCTCCCTGTGGAGCAATCTCGAACTCGCTGCTGCATCCTTCCACCCCGCTACCACCCCGCTACCACCCCGTTTTCTACCCCGCTTCCACCCCGCTTTCACCCCGTTTCCATCCGCAGCCACCTCGGCCCCTCTAGGCTTTCTCTTACCGAAGGAACACGATGCAACACCGAGGATCGTCGAGGGCTTTTCTATTCTTCGCGGTGCAAAGAGAGAAGGAAAATTCGACGAACACTCTTTGTTGGAAATTATATTTTCTCGCGAGCAAACCGAGTCGCGGGGTTAATTTTATTTGTATACGAGACGGGCCTCGTTCTCCGAGCTGGTTGCTCCAGCTAGATTTATACTCGCGTCGGGTTATAACGCGGCTGTATTTTCATGGAAATTTCTCCGCTTCGAAGTGCGTTCGAGGGAGCAGCAGCGAAGATCCGATTTTCGGGACGATCGTATTTTCGAGTTATCACGAGCGAACTCGCGCGTCGATGTGGCTCGATACGGTTATTAACGAAATGGCAAGGGGGGAAAGTGTCTTCGTAAAATAGAGAGAAATTCCCGATTAAAACGGAAACGGTATTAAACGCGGAATAAACGCGGCAACGAAGACTATCGACCTCGAAGAATGCGCAAAGTAAATATTTTAGGAGCCCCGAGAACGTTGCGTGAAATTCGCCGTCGGTGCGCGCGTGATGGAACCACGAGCATGAACGGTACAGTTAAAGCCTGAAATTTCGTACAAGGTAAAAGGCACGGAAAGTAACTTTGCGAAACGAATTCTACAGGCTTGGATATTCGTTACATATTTAATCAACGAAAAACAACCGCTGGTACGCGTGACGAAAACGTTTGAAAAGAAATTACACCACGGAATTCCTCGAAACACTCGAATCCTGCGAGATTTCCCGGAATATTAATAACTCACGCGCAATATTTAATAATTAAATCGCGAAACCACGTATTTTCGTGTGTCTGTTTTAAAAATACACGTGTCTCGTTTCGTTCTTCGTATACTCGTTTTTCCGAGATTTCCACTATTTGGAAAATGGACTCGGTGCCCGAATGGGTATTCGTGGGAAATATTGGCAGGAAATATCCGGTGATGCAGCAAATGTTACGCAGTTATACCGATCAAAGACGCGTCCCTATTATGACACAAAGCAAGAGGAATCAAGCAGGGGTGTGCACTTACGCGTCTGATCCCGAGATTGGAAATTAATCGATTAATTAGCAAGCTGTTACGCGGCCTGGCCGAGCCGGCGCACAAGTAATTCGTTTCATCGTCTGTCCGCTCGGCCGTGCGTCCGTCCGCTCGCCCTCTCGCTGCCAATTTCACGCACAGATTGCTTTTGAATCGAATAGCGTTTTCGAAAGTGGAACAGGACGATGCCGCGTCAGACGCCGCACCGTCCGGACCGACGCTGTCCGAGCCTTGCCCTCCATCGCGAATACCGATACTACGTCGATACGACGCGAGAAGACGTTCTTCGGGGGGTTTACGAGCTTTCCTGGAACCAAGAAATATCCGAGTGTAATCGAAATTTCGCCAAGTACCAGTGTTTGAACCTTTGGCGAGAGCGCCGACAGCTTTCGGTGGTCGAGTGGGATGGAAATCGACCGAGATATATTCCGATCTCTTATACGTGTTTACGCAACAACGCTTTCGGCTTCGAGTACTCTTCGCTATGGATACGGCTTTTGGTTAAGAATTTCCTCTTCTTCTTTAATTTTCGTTTTCGATATCCGTCGTTGGTCTTGAAGACTTAGCCGTACTCAATGATACTTGTTTCTTCGTTATTTCTTCCTTGATAACAAATATTTATTCCAGGGGTATGGATTGGTATAAAAGAAAGATGTTAGATTCCAAAATATATTTATTGCCAGCTAGAAGAAATTTCAAAGTTAAGTGATAGCTATGCGTAACAATTATACTCTGACTCTATGGTTGTACTGACGTTTTATTCTTCAGTCACCCCTTATTCGTTCACACACGCTACGCATTCATATTGGAGAGTACTCACTTCCCAAAAATTTCACGTACATTCCAAGATCTCATTCGTCTTCCTCGCATAATCTTAACCCTAAACATCTGCTCGTCGTTCACACTGATTATTGTTCTAAATATTCTCACTCCTTCGTTATTTTCTTCCCCTGTTCGTGTTTGTTTCGTATCTTACCGATTTAGCATAAATCCCTTTCTATGCCTATATCATCGTACATTAGGACCAAAGCGTAAAAATAATTTCAGGGATCACATACATCGTCTCGTGTCAAGGGATGGTCAGGTGACCGATGTTCGTTTGACCATTCAGTGGTATACTCGTTGCAGTTCTTCACGGTGTTTTTACCACAACGCATCCACGTCTTCGCCATTCTTTCTTCGGATACCGCAGGAACAATGTTCCCGTGCTTAAAGGCAACATCGTGGAGGGAACCTCGTATCTGGAAACTGCCTTAAATTTATGAGTACATATTGAACCGGGTACTACCCTTACTCGCGGATAAGAAGGGCTTCTGCCCTCCTCCGTATCGCCCTCTGTTTTAAGACCGAAATAAAAAGGAAAGAGAACCACGTTTGATCTCTTCATCTCTTCATCTCTGTGCACACCGCTTCTCATCTTCGAGCGACTTTTAAATTCGGATCCCATCTTTCGCCAGACTCGAAACCGAAAATTTGCTTCGCTTTAAAACTCGTTCGCTAATCTCCGGATATTTAAAACGATCCATACCAATCGGCACATTCTCATCAAACGTCGAACCTTCTCCTTACTCACCGAATAACCGAGTCAGCGAGTAGAAGCAGTCGATATATGGTCAGGCGAGGGATCGATTGGAACGTCCTCGTTGATACGCGACTGCCAGCTCGGAATCTTCGCGTACTTTGTAGCACACGTTGCTAATGAGAGAGACGTCCCTGCAGACCGCGTAAAAACTGTTTAATTAGCGGTAATGCCGGCAGGTTGAGGGTACTAATTTAAAAATTACATTATTACGCGCGTACGCGGCCAATTAATCTGGGAATATTTAACGACGATCCGGGTCTGGAAAAATGCGATGCAATTTGCAAAATTACCGGTAATGATATGAAACGGGGACACGAATTTTATCACGATCCATTCCCCTTTGCGACCGCCGGAAATAGTTGTGCGAATTAATCGCGAGTAATTAAACGGCCGATTCTTTAATCGATACGGTCGAACGGGTTCGTTGCCGAGGAACGGCTTTCGAATTAATCCGGAAAATAGAGTTCCGTGTTACAGGTTAAAAAATCATTCGCCTTTTAAACGTTCCAACCCTCTACGGCTGCCAACGTGATTTTCATCCCCGAAACCTGGCCACGCTTGGTTTTTCTTCTTTTCATCGCGGATATGAGACTGCATTTAGAGGGAACGATCTACGCCATCAACCGATCAAATTTATTTGCGCGATCCTGTATGCAAATTTTTACTTTCTGTTTCTACATAATGAATTTGACCGAAGATTTTGATACGTCATGCATGGAAGACATTAATTAGTTTACCCGACACCTAATATTTTCTCGTACTTGGTTTACCTAAATATTTCCCGGTTATAAGCTTCTCTGAATACACTTTCTAATATCAGTATTATCTCTCTGACTAATTAACGCAATAATTTCAAAACAATGATCATCCGATATTTTGCATGAGATGTTTATTGTTCAAAAATACTCGAGTTTGCTATCACTAGAGAACACGGAAATCGATCACGCGTTATGCGCTCGAGCCAACGGAGGGATTTAATCGCATACCCACGATATAATCGTAAGACGTAGCGATAATACATGAAAGATAATGAATAACAATTGCAACGTGTAATTTTACTCTAAAGCAAATAAACCGCGTGGCGCTTGTCGCGAATCTTCCTACTAGTCAGACTTTATCCCGTTCGTTCGATAAACAAATAAACAAATAAACAAATAAATAAACGAGCAAGCAAACGAGCAGACAAATGAATAAATTAAAGATAACGTCGACGATCATTAGTCTTCTCGTTGCAATAACGCTTAAAAATGGCGGAGCAATGGCGGGAGAGGAGGGTGGGAAGTTTTCGAAGATAGATCGAAGTTTCGATGGAACAAAGTACAGCACGCGAATCGCCGAGTCGAAGGGATTCGTTACCGTAACGGTGGTCGTTCTTGTCCAAACTTTTTCCACGACTCCGCCAGAAATGAATCACCGTGGCCGTCGCAGCCATTGCCCACGGCTCATTTAACATGCTAAGAGGTACTTTTCGGGAACGCGACTCCACCCGGAAGTCGTCCCGGACGCGGAATTCGACCGGGCAAGGCTTTCCAGCCGTTTTTCTTCCACTCCTCGTCGCGTTCATCCCTCCGCTCCTGGCTCCTTCCTTTCGCCCCGTTCATCCACCGATAATTAACCCACGAGGAAACTACGAGAACGCGTAGATCAACGCGATTTTCGACCCTTTGCCAGCCCGCTGCAACAGCGTTCCTTTCCTCCGTCTAAGCGTTTCGACACTTGCCACGCATAACACGACGACAGCCACGCTGCTCTTTCGAATAGCCTTCGTGAAGTTCACTCTTTGAAGCTCTTTCAAACTCTCTGAAACTCGTTGCGACTCTTTGCAACTCTTTGAAACGGCTTTCGCGTTGATTTTTCGAGAACGCGTTGTTGCCGTTGGATTTGAACCGGAGGATTTCGTGACGTTCGAGGACGTTGAACCTCGGGGTGGTCTTTCGCCGCGATGGAAAATAAAAATGCGAAAGTTGGAAAATCTCGCGGTTTTCTAAGTTTCTTCTGGCTAGCTCTGACGAAGCTGGTGAAAAGTTGCGTGGCCACGCACGAGTGAGCTGACCTCGTAGCTCCGATACAACGTACGCTCTATGTTGCTGTTGCTGTACATCTCTACCGGGGTCAGAGAATATTTTCCATGACGGCCTAAAATAGTCTACGAACGCTATGTAACGGTAGCTCTATTGGATATACCCGCGGATCTCCTTTCTCCGGAGACGGTGCCGCGAATCCGAAAGATTCTCGGATAAAAGTAAGTTTCACGGGGAAAATAACAGTGAAAATAAGCCGGAACTGGATAAAATATGGAGAAGCAGGTAGGATGAATAATGTGCCTGTTTTAAGAACATGATATCCACCGATGGAACAGTATTTAACTTTCCATGAAAACAGATCCGAGGACATTGTATAAACCTGGAAATATCGTTTCACACGGCAGCCTTAAATATTTAACGTGCACCGTTCACGGCAAAGTTCCACGGGACGGAAAAGTGTCCGACTGCGTCGTTTTTAATTCACGACCCTTAAGATAAAGAGCTTCCGCATCCCCCTTTCAATTTATTCCTCGTAGCTCAGTTATTCATGGCCGGAAGAAGCTTAAATTATAATTAGAACACGGAAGATCTGCAGTTTCTTCACATTCTTAATAACGTTCTGCATAATGCATAGAGTCGCATGTGTGTCACGTGCGGCGGCCCGACGCGGCCTGTATAAAAAATTCACCCAAACGACGAGCACTTTCTTTGAGCTTCTTTTTACACCCGCCGTTCGCGCTCGCGAGCACGGCGAGAATTTTCGCGCTAGGGGGAACAAGATGGTGGATCGGCAAATGGAAAAAATGGGATAAATCCGGGAAGAGGAGGAGGAATGAGGAGACCGGGAAGATGGTGGATCGGGAAACGGAGAAAATAGCAGAAATAGGGCAAGAGAACAGTGAGAAGATGGTGGGTCGGAAAATGGAAGAATGGCAGAAATGGGGGAAGGAGGAGAGCGAAAATATAGTGGATTGGAAAATGGAAAAGATAGCAGAAATAGGGGAAGGGGGTGAGCGAGAAGAAAGTGAATCGGGAAATGGAAAAAATAGCAGAAATAGGGGAACGAGGAGAGTGAAAAGGTGGTGAATTGGAAAATAGAAAAGATAGCAAAAATAGGGGAAAGGGGAGAGCGAGAAGATGGTGCATCGGAAAATAGAAAAGATAGCAAAAATAGGGGAAAGAGATTCGGGAAACGGAGAAAATAGCAGAAATAGGGAAAAGAGGGCAGCGAGAAGGTGAATCAGGAAACGAAAAAAAAATAGCAGAAATAGGAAGAAGAAGAGACCAAGAAGATGGTAGATCGGAAAGTGGGAAAGATAGGAGAAATAAGGGGAAAGGGAGACCAAGAAAATGTTGGATCGGGAAGTAGAAAAATTAACAGAAATAGGGGAAAGAGGAGACAGGAAAAAATGGAGGAAATAGGGGAAAGAGAAGAAGGAAAGAGGAGAACGTGGAAGGGAGGGAAATAAAGCAGAGCGAAAAGTTGATTCCGGATTTCAAGATGGACGCTAACGTCGGCGGAAGTTCAGGCCGAAAGTGGTTGCAACTATTCGGGAATTTTACACGGCAGTTTCGCGAATAGCATTTACATATTCGCGGAAACACGTCCGTGCTTGCGACGTAAACCGCATTTCGCGCTGCGAAGCATCGTCCCCGAAATTAGCTCTGATCCCATTCGGACGCCGCGTTTTCGACTCACCGTCGTTGATTTCATTAATCATTTCAATTAAAATTAATGGCGGAATTAAGCCAGCTTTGTTCCGTCAACCAGAACTCGAAGTTCAGAAACTATCAGGCGGTTATTTCATTTGTATAATTGAACGCGCGACGAACGGAGCCGAGTACTGGCTAACAAACGAACAGAGTCCCCTGTGCAAGAATTTAGATCAGCTTTATATCGCGGCTTGAAAAGTTTCGCGATTCTTTCAGGGAAAATCTCTTAAATATCGTCATAGTATCGATTGAGAAATATTTGTTTCGTCTCAAGAATAGCGAGAATCTTTAATTTTTATACAGGGTGGGTCACCACGTATTGCCATCTAGATATACGTCATTATTATTACGCATAGCGTACTAGTTTCTTTGTAGATGAACATGTAAAGGACATATGAAGGTCATTAATATTTTTTTAAATAAAATCACATACTTTTTATCAGTATATAGAGATTTTATTCGGACTGTACTCTAATTCTATTACACTAATGTAATTCTTAATTATACGTTCAACCGAGCAAATCATTTTACAAGCTCCACCCAAAACTCAGATAGCCGTGCTCTCTTCTCCAACCCCCAAACCTCAATCCCCGCTTTGTTCTTTCTCGTACGTCTCTAAACGTCTCTCGATTTCGAATCAGTGCTCGAAAGCGTCGAACGCGATTCAACTTCCCGATCTTCCCTTATACCAGCTTATTCGAAAACCACCCTTGACAGCTCCACTTTTAACGAACTTCGTCGTAAACTTGGCGATTCGAAATTTATGCTCCATATCGATTCGCTGATATCGGAAGAAAGAACAGAGGAGGACGGAAAGCGAGGAGAGTCTCGAGTCAGACGTTCGTAGGGTATCGAACGCGTTGCGCGGGTATCGAAATAGCACAGGTGGGACAGGGGTTTGATGGAAGAGAAAGAAGACAGGCAGACAGACAGACAGACAGACGGCCGTGTGCTTCCACCCTCGCCACAGAAACAAGAGGCACAGCCAAGGTATTCCAGTAATTTCAGTCGTAGGAATATTCATGAGCAGCCACGGCCGAGTGTACTGTTCCGCTTCTATTCACCGTTGCAGATGGGCCAACCAGGGTCAGAAAGCTTGCTTTACGAAGCAGGAAATCCATGCAGATGAGAACGGGTGAAAGGAGCGGAGGGGTGCGAGGGGGCTGGCGGGGTTAGAATGGCCGAAAGAGGGAAAATCGCGGCTAACCGGCCGGGCATCCACGCTTCAATTAGCCAAAGTGCAGCGACAAAGCTGCCGGTACGACATCCAGTACAGCCAGTCGCGGTGTCTCTCCTTCGTCGATCGTTTCGATAAGACACCGGGGATGGAAATGGAAACGCGTGGCGAAACGAACCGGGGATAAAACGGAAAGTTGTCCTTTTAGGGGCTATCGGGATTGCGGTGGAAGAGACTGTCGCCGCGTTTGCGAACGTCTGAATTGTACTTTAGTGGAATTCGTTTGGGAAATTTTTGGCAAAGTCCTTGCAGCGTTGAAACCGTGTGACATTCGAGAAAAGCGTATATGAAAGTAGCTTCGACGTGTCTTCAAACGTTCGGGGCGAATAAACGATTACTTTCTATCGATAATGGGAGAACTGACTGTTCAACCCCTCTTCCGCAACCTCTAAACAGAACTACGTATATGGAAGCTTTTTAGCACTTAACGGAAGGGCTGTATTTTCTCTGGCTTTCTTGGTTTCCGCGAATTTTTTAACAGAATTAAATAAACACGCGTGTATGGGTTTAAAGCGTTGGAGTTTTATTAAATCAACGCTACTTTTGATCAAATTTTATAAGCTTATTTATTTACGTGTCTTGTATTTTTTAAATGGAAATAATAGTGCTCTCTTCGACCATTTTTTAGTTTGTCTTATAATGCCGCAATGTGAGAGGCACTGATAGGTCCTATCCACCCGTTTCGTATATTTGTTATAGTCGTTAATGCAGCTTGGTTTAATAATATCTTTTCCATCTCTAGTCTTTTCGTCGACAACTATCATGCTGGCATTATTAATCGATCGTACGAACTTCCTTTTTATCTTTCCATATACAGTTACTGACAAAAGTTAAGAAACAACGTAATCATTTGAGACTTTCGGTATATTCTCTATCTTCTAAGATACATATGTTGAAACTAAAAATGGCATAATGAAATAACATTCAATACGTCAATCCCTGAACTTGAACCCAATTGAACATCTGTGGGATTACGTTGCACTCAATTGGAAAGACATTCTTCTACCGATAAAACATCACGATAATACCATACAGATACCACGCAGTCCTCAAATCCAAGGGTTATTCCACATCTTACTAGACTGTTATGAAAATTAGAGATGTCTGCATATCGTTGTTTTTATTTAAAGTGATTATATAAATTAAACAATATATGTTTCTTAACTTATGTCACTCAGATTTTCTCTTTTTCCTTCGATTCAATTTAATTGTGGTTCTTGCACAAGTATGTTCGAAAAAGAACTCATTGTTTACTGATGTATAGAATGTCATCTTATTATGCCACTTTTAGTTTCAACCTATGTATCCTAGAAGATAGAGAATATACCCAAATTATCAAACGATTAAGTTCTTTCTTAACTTTTGTCGGTACGTGTATATGCATTGGTAACACAGCCGAATAAAAATTCAAATAAAATTGTAAATCTACGTGGACGGTAGGTTAAGTGTTAACACGACGATTGCCCTGAAACACGCGCGTGTGAATTAAAGGACGAGAAATTTGAGATAACGTGGAATGAAAGGCTGATTCGTTACCCTTTAACCGAGATCGACTCGCGATTTCCCGAATGTATTTCCTTTCCGCAAACGTTAGGACACCGCGTGCAGCAGATGCCTCTAGCGAGGAATATTTTGACGGGACTAGATGGCGAAACTGTGCCGGAAATCACGATCGCCTTAAGGCTTTCAAATAGAGATGCCGCGGCTATGATTCTCCAACCATTCTGTCGCTCGCCTATCTATTCGCCTATCCATTCGTCTATCCATCTGTATCCATCTCGTTGCACCTTTTTCTCTCCACCTGTCCCCCTCTCGACGCAGCGGGTCGTTGTTGCGGCCACATTGTCACGCTATGAAGTCTAGTTTCGATGGCTGGAGGCCGTGTTTGCCGAGAGATTGGTGAAACTCGTGGAAACGAGTAAATCAAAAGCGTCGCGAGCGTTACCGCGAATCGACGCGGAAAAGCCGATGTTTCGATCCGATCCGGCTCGTAAACATGAAAAAACGGCCATAAATAATAATAGGAAAAAAATAAAGGTACGCGGAGGGCCCGTTGGTCGTTTAGCGAATTCGACGAGCAACGAGCATCGATGTCTCATCAGCGGATAAAGTATGGCAGCGTGCAAACGTAAGGGATGGTTTATTTTCACATGCTCGCATATGTCGTTTAACAAACCCACGTTACGATCTGCGCAACCGTGAAACGTGTACAATGTTACATCACTGGCAAGTTGCGCGTTCGTACATCCGTGTTTTTCGAATTTTATTTCTATTTTTCTGCCGTTGAAAAATATCATTCTACTCGAACGAGATTCCTGTAGCAATTGGATATTAATTTTCGCGGATTTTAAATTAAATCAGATTTAACCCAGCAGAAGTTCACGGCAAATTTTTAAACAATTCGGGAGAACTTTACGATTCGTGGAATATTTAAATTCGAGTTTTTCCGAGCAGATTGCGTTGCACTTGTCGAGCAAGATCGCGGAGGCCTGTTCGATATCGATTGAGCACGATGGGGATACTTGCCGCGATAAATCACCGTGGCAGCCAGTGATTACAACGGAGCATAAACTCGATAAACGTATCAACCTTTTCATTGTTTGTAACAGCCATTGTGACATGATTGCCGAGCGGAATAAATTGACCGTCGAAAGCCAAATTCGGCTGCGCGATATTGTGCGTGACCTGGACTTCATGTATAACGCTCGGACACTCGTTTTAATAACCCCCTAACGCAAAATATCGATCCTCCGGCAATCCGTGGACAGAACGTTACGGAGAAAAGTACAATTACCCTCGGAATAAACCTGTGTTAACGAACATTGCGATACCGTTCTCTCTATTGAAGAGAGAGGAAAAAAGAGGCGGAGATAAAAGCAAAAATTGCGAGAGAGAAAGCTGAAGAGGGAAAGGGTGAAAGGGGATGGAGGAAAGAATTTTCAAAGCCCTCGCGCGTTTTAATTTTCACCGAATTCGCCGGTGTCACTGGGAAATAGTCCCGTTATTACGTTGCTACGTTTCAACGTTGCCCACCATTTCATTCGATCACCTTAACGAAGTTCCACTTAAGATGGGAACACGACGGCGCGCCGAACACTCGCCGACGACAACGTAATTTAACAGGAATTACGGAAGATTACGTCGTTTAGCTACACGCTGAGATATTTTCGCAGTTAACGAGACGCAAAGCTCTGCGGAGGCTCCATAGATAAAAAGGGGTAGATATGGTAGGGGCGGGAGGGGTCCGGGTTACGCTGGCGGGACCGAAGGGTGTATTTATGGCCGACAAAAGAAGCGCGTACCACGCGGCCACGAGAGGAGGGCTAACAGAATTGTTTGCGAATTTTTGTTCCAGGTCGACCCATGGTTCATCCAGCTAGTCAAACAGTGACGGCGAAAGAGGGTGAATCGCTGAACATCGTGGTCGAATTTTGCGCCGAGCCGATGTACACCAAGGTACTCTGGATGTCGAAGGAAAACGTTTACATGCCCGGTGCCGAGGCCAGGGACGGGGTCCAAGCTCTCGCTATCGAGGTATGTTTTCCTCCCCACTTTTACCCTTTCGTTCGATTCGCTATTTATTTCGTCCCGGCGCGTATGAAGAGTCGAATACGAAAAATCGGATAAGAATTCGTTAACCCGATCCTGATACCAGAGTTTCGAAGCTTCGTATCTCTAAATCTCTCTTTAGTACTCTATTTTCGTGGCAATTTATCTTTTCTCTTCTTTTTCGTACTCCTTAATTCTTATTTATGGATATTTATTTCATCCCCCTTTTCTCGAGCGCCTCTATAATTCTCAATTTGTATCCGTATATCCCTCCTTTCATTTTTACACGACCCATCTCGGTCTCCAGGTGTTATTTAAATATCCCTGTCTTCGCAAACCCCTTTTCCACCCTGAATGCCCGTTTAAGCGTTCACCTTGTGCACGCTCTTACTCGACGGTTCTTATATATCTCTGTTCGTCTTGGTTTCCCGTAAACCCTTAACCTATAATCCGCCTTCGTAAATCCCTTAACCCGATACCGAAAATTGGCCACGCGGCTTTGCTAATAAATCTACCAACAAACGTGGATGCGAGGAACGTCCTTTGGGATCGAGCACCCTATCCCGCGAAACCAACTCCACTCGCGTTTCCACTCGCGTCGCTCTTCCCAAACAACGTTACGATCCGCGGAATAGTAAAACCAAGAGAGGATTCATCTCGGGCAGAAATGACTCGTTTTACGTGGAAAAAGGGAAGCGTCTCGGTCGCGTTCGAGAATGCAAGAATTCTCGTAACGACAACCGCGTGGAGGAAGAGAAATAGGATGAGGTGGAGGAAGGGGAGGGCCCCGGGTTGGAAGCGGGTCAACGAAAGAGCATCCGGTGCAATTTAACTTTGAGGAAGACGGCCGAGCCTCGGCGAACCGAGCAATTCCTGTTGCAACAACGCAGGCAACGGGAATAACAAGGAATTCGCAGCTCGGGACGCGGGAATTATACTTTTATCCCGAACGACGAGCGAACCGTCCGAAACGTGATTTCTTCCACTGGCGGAATGGCTGGAGAGAGGACAAAGAGAAAAGAGGGTTGGTGATGGGAAAGGGGTGCGCTTAGACGCGGAGAACGCTTGTTGCATACTCGTAGAAAATGCGAGAAAAGGAAGGAGCGAAGCTGGGATACCAGATTCATACGTGGTGCCCGCGCTTATTTCATTTTCGCGTCGCCACGCGTCTCCTCGCTTTGCTGTCTTCTTCCCTCCATTTTTATTCTCTACCGACGGACACAGTCCAGATACCGGATGGCCGCACAAAAGACGGATTAACTGCCCCTTTCTCTCTTGCTGGTTCCCTTTTTTCCTCCTCCCCTTCCTTTTTCCGAGGAATCAGGAATAACGGCGAAACGCTGCAGCCTGGAACAAGAGACTGGGGATGGAAGAAGACGATAGGCGGACGAAAAATGAGGAGGAGAGGAAAGAATCCGGCGTAGCTTTAGAGGGATTTACTAATGCACCTGTGCTACGTTTGTTTTTGCTAACTTTTAATCCCCTTTGTTCCGCGCAGGAACGTTCTTAATTCGTTCGACGTAAAAAGCGATCGTCTTTGTTAATTTCCTCGTCGATCTTTTCGTTTCCCCGTCGTCCTTTCGCCGTTTCCTTTATCGGGGAAATTACGGATTTCATCACGTGGGATCATTCGTTAAGGCGAGGACGAGAGAGGGAGGCGTAGAGCGTTTCCTTTAAAGCGTTTAAGCTCTCCCGTTCGCGCTTGTTCCTGCATTATTCCGTTTCCGAGCTTGAAACATGCACGAGATCTTCGTCTACGCTCCAACAGTCATTCCCTGCCCCCATTCGACGGGAATATCCTCTCCTCCGAGGAGGATTAATCACGGCTCGCCTCCGCTCGCGCGGAAGATAGATGACGATTTCAGGACCGAAGGAAAGTGTTTTCTGCTCTATCCTTGGCTACCAGTTATTTCCTTGTAGGTTTTTTCCGCTATCGTGAGGTATCAATTGCCTAAGAAATTGCAACGAGTGGGCGTTACGATTTTTCGTTTAACTCACTAGCGCCACCACGACGCGTATCTCCGATAAACGTTTATCTTAAATATCGCGTACATCGTCGAATTATTTTCTAATTTCACCGATACCGATCTTGCAATTTTCTTCTTACCACGCGTGTCATGTTATGGGAAGGGATAAATATCAAATTTTGATTGAACGTATAATAAAGGACGGATTTTAATCTTTATTGTACACGAAAGCTATGAAATATCGCAGTCGAATATTAAAAATTTCCGGGAATATAGGAAAACACGGTTTTCAATTCACGATCCATATTCTCTCGGAATTAAATATTTCAACGTTCCTCTCAGTATTTTCATTTTTTCATAGAGTGCCTTAATTTTCGCCATGAACAAGCCAAATCCTGTAAAGTTAATGTTTGAACGTCCACCGTGTTACCCGAGGATGACATTTCTGGGATTCCCGACTTACAAATAGAACTAAACGACGAACTTTCCGATGCATAACGCGCAATCGGCAAACCCCTTCCGAATTATCGATGAAAATTTCGCCAACGCGTTTTCCGGTCCCGTCGAACGGGCACGCGATCTCGGTTACAGTCGCCGACGCTATGCGAATCTATGCGAAATCTCACGGTTCTCCCGGCGCGATTAAGCGGAAGCATATTAATTTTTCGTGAGCGGAAGTTGGTCGGAATAGCTGGTGGCCGGTATCGACACAGTGCGAGGCATTCAAAACAGAATCTGGGTCAAAATAACTACGCTCACCGCAACACGTGCACCCGGCTCGGAGTTTCGTCGTTCTTCACCCCGCAGACCAACCCCCTCCGTAACCCTCGTCGAGGAGCTGCAATTCCACGAATTAATTACCCGCTACTGCAGCCCCGGATAACAAGGGATATAGAGGACGGGACAGCCGGGGAGATAGAGGCAAGCGGGTAAATCACGTACTAACTACTATCAGTCGTGCCGCCGACGAATGCCGCAGAAATTTCACTTCGAGTTGGCAGGGACGGAGGGTGGAAAGTTTCGATGAAATTTCCGTGGATCGACGCCCCTCGACGAACAAAAGTACGGCAGCTCGTCCCGTCACGGCTACGCGACGCGACGCCACGCGGAGAACAACGCGTCGGCGTGTTTGCACACGGCCGACAATCAGTGGAACAGAGAGACGAGACGCTCGAGGACGCCGACGAAGGCAAGCACAGCGCCGTGACGCGACACCGTTTCCGGTCGAACGCTGTTTGTACACCGGGCAACGGGAAAGAAGTTTTCCACCGCGCTAAGGGACAAAAGGGTTGCGCTGCACCCGCCTTGTTCGCCGGCACTGATCGTTTAAAGCGTTTGCAGGTTGGAATTCGTTTTGGGAAGAGAAAATAGAAGCGTGAAACGGGGTCGATCTCGAGTGGACCCGAAGTTCACGCCCGCGTTCTCGCCATTTTTAATTCCTCCGCCGTGTTTCGAGGCTTTTTCGATCGGGGGAGGAAGAGCGACTTGGAAATAAACGTGGGAACAATCTCTGGATAATTTATACGCGGAGAGCTTCGAATCGGAATTTTGAAAAATTAGTCGATGCTCGGGAAAGGGCGGTGTAACTTCGTTTGATGTTTTGCGAAATAAAATGAAAAATTCCAGCGGAGATAACGCGTTTATTAGGTCGTAAATGTTTCAACCCTCTCTCGTATTACTAATTTTATTAGAGAATTAAACGTAATTCGAAATTCACGAGCTTCCCCGAGTATCATATTTTTGTAAAAAAAAAAAAACGCTCAGGATTTTCTAAGGCTTTTAACACCGTGGCTGTAAGAAGTTTAACCTATTTAGAAGCACGGTATTGGCTATTTCGGTGCGAGATATAAAATTGTCCTGATTTTATCCGAGTTTTTAACGCGCGTTATATTTAAATACGGTGATATCGTATAACTTTTTTCTCCTCGGTTTTATTAACGATTTTTTATCGTAATGTCGGGTATACCGTGGAAATATAATGGATGAATAATCAGTCATCCTATACATAATTTTCAAAGCCCGTAGTAATTAACGTGTTCCGCGGAAAATTCCATGCATAGTGAACTGATATCGTATTACAAAGAAATAATGATAAAATATACAAATGAAAATTTTCTTTTTTATTTATGCTCTCGCTCAAATCGGATACGCGATCGCGTCACAATTTTCGGAAAAATACGAGTACGCGATATCGTGATATTACGCCGCGGACATAAAAGACCAAAATGGCGGAAAAATAACATCAAACTGACAGCAAAATAACCGGGAAAATCGCAACGATACGGGGAGGACAATTTCGAAACCGTTCCAAAATAATTTCTTTCTTCTCGATAAACATTTCGATAAACATGACGTACACCTTGAGACGCTTGATTCATCAGCGATGATCCAAATCGGCGCGAGAAAGCGACGTAAATCAAGCGTGATGAGAGGAAACACGCTCATGGGCTGGAGCCGCGTGAAAGAGGAAAACGCGAGGCGGAAGAGGGTGAAAGGAGGAAGACCAGGCGCGGAAGAATGGAGAACAGGAGGAATCCGGGAAGACAGTGGGGGCCAGGGGGGCAAGATTGAGGCGAGGATGAGGCGAGGAGTTAAATGGAGCAAGAAACAGCGACTGCTTGAACGCGAAAAATTCGCGGGACTACGACGTCTGCTCGAAATTGCGGCAGGAGTTACCGCCGAGACGAGCGAGCATCGCATTCAATTACGTAAACGTATTTCTCTTTCCCATGGACGTACTTTGCGAAACGAAGGGGACGCGAATTGATAAAAGGGACATCGTCCGATGTAATTACGCCTTTTTGTATTCCGCGTCGCGATTCAGCGTGTAATCCCGCCGCTTCGTTTCTGTTCCGCGAGTTAAAATTAATATCAAAATCAACGTCTTTCGTATGAATTATTTATACGTTTACCCGGTCCCTTTTTCCCGTCACGAACGGCACACAGCGAAGACTTTTCCTCCCTGTCCTCTCCGATCAGCTGACCTTTTTTCGCTAATTAAACGGCAGAATATATATGCGAGGATAATCGGAGTAATTAACGGGTCTGAATAATACAAGGAAATCGTTTAGCAAGCTGCATCGTGTAATACCTCGTAATGGATCTTATAATAACGCGTGGTCTCCGGCTTTCTTCCTCCCTCCTCTCTTTCCTCTCTTTGTCCAGTTTGCAATTGACAGTTTCCAATTCACGAATTTTTCCCATATCGACGTTACTTTCCGTGGAAAAATTATTTCGTGACAAAAATTATTTCGGAATCGCGATTTGACCATTTGGTCTGGCCAATCTCGTGGACAGTTCGCAAAAAGTCGACGAGACTGAAAAAGTTTTCCAAGGGAAACTGTCCCGTGGAAAAAGGGAGAACAAAGGAGGTGCAGGACTCGCGGAGAGGGAAGAAAAAGCGACGGAAATCGGAGGTGATACTGGGAATCGATGCGGGAAATGCTGCGCGAGTTTTCCGCGGGGAAGTTAATTGCAAGAAGCTAAGCGGAATCGCGGCGGGTAAGAAATATAGCCGGCGAATGGGCGTTAAGAGTCGCGAGTTAACGAGCGTTGGAAAACTGCCGGGAAATCGAACGGCTTCGAAACTGTCGCTTAAATATCGCATCTTTCCTTCGGTAATCAAAATTTCTCACCGTTCCGGGTTACCTCCGAGTTTATGGGTCGATTTCATCCACGCCAGTGGACTTCCCCGCTCCTGCGTGGTTTTGCTGTGTCTCCATCCACTGGCTCTCATTTCGGTCCAGATTTTTTCTGTTTGAAGTTTGTTCGTTGCTCTAGGTAGTTAGAGACGTAGATAATTTGTTGGAATAATTTCTTAATTTATAGTCTGCAAGAAATGTCTATGCACCTGAAATTTCTGGCCAATTAAAAATCTCCAGATATCGAGAAATAATTTCAGCTTCCATACCTGAGATAGTAGACAAACTTTTAATCCCTGTCACACGTAAATTATCTCCCATCTCATTAGATATTAGAGAACTTATATATTTATCGATAATTGAGAAAATAGCCTGATTACGATAGAAATAATTTTTTTTAAACGAGTGTATAACTTCTTCGCGATTGACTTTTAACTTGTAATACATTTACAACTCAAAATTCCTTTGTGACAAATTTTTATCCTAATATCCATTCAGTAGCTATACCTAAGTTAAACAAATTTTCTAATTCCTCTCGCACGCAAATTACATCCTATCCCTTAGACATTAGAGATCCAAAGCGTGTGTAGATAATTGTGCAAACAATTTTCTCCAAATAAACGTGTAATTTGTCGGGAGAAAGTACACGTGACTCGAGCACGCATCGCAAAATTCCTTTCCACCGCGGGCAAGGAAGAGTCGCGAATAAAGCAAGTTAAACGGCCAAGAAAATTCCCGGGTCCCCCTGGACCGCAAATCAGCCTAATCTGGGAAACATGGCTCGAAGCACGCAGAAATTCCTCTGCCATTCTTCAAAACTCCAATCATCCCCCTGTACACGGAGAAGCACACGCTCTCGCGAAAGGAAGAGAAAAAATGGAGGAAAATGCGAAACCTCGAACTACCCTTGACCCATTCCGCTATCAACTTCCCTCTCAAAAACTTCTCGAACAGCAACAATCCCGTGGAACTGCCTCGAGATAAATTATCCTTTATAACCCCGGTGCCAAACAGTGAACCCTCTAAATCCGTCGCACGAATCGGGTCACGAATACTTGACAAACTGCCGGGGAACACCGGTATCGAATTCATTAACGACGCACGTCTCTCGTTGTTTGCCTTTCAGGACGGTGGCACGGAGTCCTGTTACAGAACGGTGCTGAGCTTCGACACGATTCAATGGTCTCACGCCGGCGAATGGTTGCTGCTGGTACGCTCGTCCGAAGGGATTTCGGACGCATCCGTTTTGTTGAACATGACTCGCGCCTCCGAGTACAGTCACGCTCACTTCCGGTCAGCGAGTCTCACCTGCTTGTCGATGTGTCTGGCCCTGGTCATCCTCCAGCAGCATCGTCGCTGAAACTCGGTCTGGCCGGTACGTCGGAAACGTTGCCTGCGAACACTGCCATGGAAGGGGGGTCGAACTTAAGAAACGAACTTTCCTTTGTCGACCGCGGGGAACAGAGGGGGAAGGAAAGTCAGAGTTCCGTCAGTATTTCCGCGACTTGGGCGATTGTAAATATAAAATATACGAATTGAGCGAAAGCATGCGAGAGAGAGAGGGAGAGAGAGAGAGAGAGAGAGAGAGAGAGAGAGCGAGAGGAACAGTTAGGGATGAAAGGGGAGAGAGCAAGGGCGAGGAGGAATGTTTCGTATTGGCGTGTTCTTGACGCGAGGCGAGACTCGATGACGATGCAACGAGAAAACCCTGTTTATTATGTATCGAAAAGGGTGAGCGCGCTTAAACGAGAAAGCCTTTTATCGACGCTGTCGTTGTCGATGAACGATGCAGAGCTTCCGGCGACGACGATAATCCGGCCTCGACGTTCCTTAATCATGGATCTCGTTGCTAGATTCCTTCTTTTTCTTTCATTTTCTCCGTTCTGCGTCTTCTTTTCGATATTCTTGTCGTAGGGTTTTCTAGAGGATAAACCTCGAGTCGGTTGGGACAGACGGTTCTAATCGAGGTAACCATTGTGTACTATCGATACGCTATTTATTCTTTTTAGTTTTGTCTTAGAACTTCTTTCTTTTTCACTTTGTTTTGTCTGGAATATGGAAAGGGAGAGAGAACTCTCGATTCCAAAGCGGAAAACGAACACTCTTCGCGCGTGTTCGAGACCTCTAGAGTCCACGACTCGAATCTGCGACTACGACGTAGCCAAATGTCTTTCTCTGGCCTTAAATGGAGAAACGGTGCGGCCGTTGCGATTCGGCCGACGGTGGATACGATTATCGCGCAGTGGAAAACTTTGTAAACTAAATCGTCGCGAGGTTTCGACTAACGGGCACCCCGTCTCGCGGCGATTGTTCCCGATTAAGCTTAATAGCACGGAATATTCCACGAGGTTACGCGTTACGAGGGGCACGTGTAAATATTTGTATAGTCTACTTGTAAGGAAACCGAACGGCACACACAGACGGAGATCGAAGGAAAAGCGAGGAACGCAATGAGCGAGGGGGGTGTACACGCGTTGAATCAGAGACCAATTTTTACATTCGGGGTTCGCTGAACGTCGACCGCTGCGCGCCGAGGTGTTGAAAGCGGTGTAGAGAACGGCATAGAAAACGGTATAGAAGACTGTTCGTTCCCGTGTAATTGTTAGAGCGTAACGTGAACCAAAGAAAACGACTCGGTGTAGAGCGCGGCGTGGAACGAGGGAAACGATGGGGTTAACTAACGCGTTCGGTTAAAGAAACGAAGTAACGAGATGAATTAAACGCGCGGGAAGAAAAGAGGAGAAGAGGAAAGAACGGAAGAAACGAAGCAGAAAATATTCCGTAAAAAAGAAAAAGAAAAAACGACAAAAAAAAAAAATAGGTACATTAAGGAAAAAAATGGTACATTGTTGTATATTATTTTAGGTAAGTAGCGTTAAAAAGGGGAAAAAAAATAGCGTGTATATAGTGATTGTAAATGCATAGGCTATCGTACACCGAGGGCTATGCATGACGAATTATACAGTGACGCTGTTAGAGATATATTTATTATTCGTTGATATATTTTTATAAAGTTTTATTTAGCCATAAGTTCTCGTTCGCCTTCCCCCTGGATGTCGTGTACCGATCGATGGTTAGTTTCCAATCGAGAGAGTGTGGCCGTGAAAAAATGTGCGACGATGACGACGACGACGATGACGATGACGATGACGATGACGATGACGATGACGATGACGATGACGATGACGATTTCGATTTCGGTTCAGACACAGAACGCGATTCCAACGAGAACGAATAATCGAATCTCCCTATCCCCGACGAACGTCCTGTATCTTTGTAGATGGACTGGGAAAAAGATTGCGAGAATACAGGAAACGGACGAAAGGAAAAAACAGTGACGTAACGTACGTACATAACGTGACGCATCGTTGTCCTTCGTGATTATTCGTTTTTCATCTTTCCACGATTGCTAGGTAAGAGGTGGGCATAGCGTCTCGTTTCGATCGTTCCAGTTCCTCCGAAAGAAAAAAAAAATAAATAAAAGAAGAAAGAAGATGAAGAAGAAGAAGAAGAAAGAAGAAACGAAGAACGAAGAATGCAGAAGAAAAATGAAAAGATGTTGTTGCGTACATTTTTGTAAGCGCAGTGGTTCCTAATTTTCTCGATGCATGCCGACTGCGATGCGTTAGCTTCGTTCATCCGTTCACGCCTAATCCGCACGGAAGTCGGCATTATATTACACTTTATAGACGCGAGAACGAATTCACTCGATGTTCTCCACCAGTTTCTTCATTTTCCAATCATTTTTGTTTCTTTCTGTTCTCCTTTTCTTAGCCCAAACAAACGAGAAACGTCTCCCCGTAGTTCTTCTTTTCTTTTCCTTTTTATCGAATTGCTTAGGTGTTATAAATAAGCAACGTGATGTAATCGTTGTACCCCATGACGCCTAAAAGTCCAATAAATGATATTTACAATATCTACCGATTCATCTTCCGATTTCCTGGTTTGTACTATTTAATTTCCCCCGTTTTGTTATTTATGGTTGTAAAGAAACGTCGTGTCTCGTATTTTATTTTAGACATTTGTTGTTTAAAATTCTCAAATTTTCAGCATATTTGTTAATGTTCTGTGGGGATCCTCCCTTGCGATAGCTGTCATTGGTTGCGTTCAGGTATCCTCCGTATTGTCTCCCTGCTGAAAGGAACGAAAGGAAAAGAAAGAAATGGCGTTTCGTCCTTGGGCCTGCTGGAGGACTCATAGGTAAGACTAGCAGGTGCTGCGTTAGACGAGGATACTAGTGGAAAATCTGAAAATTCTATATATAGGAAGCGAAGAATTTAGGTTAGGTTAATGGGTACTACAATACCTCTATGGGTACTACAATTAGATGCGTTGCTCTGATGTTGGAAGGGACGAAAGGGAAAGAAGGGATGGCGTTTCGTCCCGGACCTGCTGGAGAACTCATAGGTAAGACTAGCAGGTCCAGTTTTAAGCGGCGATGCTATTGAAAAATCTGGAAATTCTATATATAGGAAGCAAAGAGCTTAGGTTAGATTACGGGGTACTACAATTAGATGCATTACTCTGGTGCTGCAAGGGACGAAAGCAAAGGAAGAGGATGCCTTCCGTCCCGAGCCTGCTAGAGGACTCATAGGTAAGGCTAGCAGGTCCAGTTTTAGACGGCGATGCTATTGAAAAATCTGGAAATTCTATATATAGGAAGCAAAGAGCTTAGGTTAGATTAGGGGGTACTACAATTAGATGCATTACTCTGGTGCTGCAAGAGACGAAAGCAAAGGAAGAGGATGCCTTCCGTCCCGAGCCCGCTAGAGGACTCACAGGTAAGGCTAGCAGGTCCAGTTTTAGACGGAGATGCTATTGAAAAATCTGAAAATTCTATATATAGGAAGCAAAGAGCTTAGGTTAGATTAGGGGGTACTGCAGTACTCCTATGGCTACTACAATTAGATGCGTTACTCTGGTGCTGGTAGAGGGGCGAAAGCAAATGAAAAGGATGCTTTCCGTCCCGGGTCTGCTAGAGGACTCATAGGTAAGGCTAACAGGCCCTGCCTTAGACAGGACAACTATTGAAAAATTTGGAAATTCTGTATATAGGAAACGGAGGATTTACCGAGGACTTGCGAAAAAATCCTCGAACCTCCTTGAATCCGGAATCCATCTAGCACCGGGGGTGAGAACGATGGTTCTCTAAAATTACGTAAGTTTTTTTCTCAATATTCGTCTCTTTTTCCTACGACCACGTATGTATTTGTTTCTCGTAAACACAAGTCCGATTTTCCAGTATGAAAATTCTACAAGCGGATCCCGCAACTGAAGTCAGTTTTTCGTGAGGGATCCGTCGCGAATAAACGAAAAGCGAGCGAAAAGCGGACAAATTACAGCCGCAAAGAAATCACGCGGTTTCCTGCGACCACCGTAGTCAGGTTCACTATCATTTTCTCTCCAATGCTTCTTGCCGATGCACGTTTAAATACGGTGTTGGAGAATCGCTGTATTTTTCGTTTCTCTATTTCATCCTCTTCATTTTCCCAAGCTTTCTTTCAGCGGAAAACTTAAACAAATCCATTCCGTCCGATAGCGCGATTTCTCTAGAATATTTCTAGAATATTTCCGAAATCCGAGATATTCCTAGCGTCTCGTATTCCCTAGCCGCAGATACGGATACTCGAAAAATAGATTGACGAAGTCGATGGAGATTTAAGGAGAGAATAACGAAGAGGAAACTCGATACGCAGTTGCGATCATGCTAATAGAGAAGAAACCTCGGGATATCGCGGTTGCGCGAGCAGGCGTGCGTTTCTTTGCTCGAAACACGACAAGGTTTCAGCGGAGAGAAGCAGTAGGAAAGAAAGAACGTCGGCTCGCCGGAAATTCGCGTTCGTCTGCTTCTCTCCTCCCGTAAAATAAGTCACGGCATTTGCCTCGTGAAATATCCTCAGAACCGCTCATTTTTTAAGGAGCGAATGGAAGCCGGTGAAGAGCAACCTCGCACACAGCGAATACCTAACTGTTACGCCGTTTTTGTACTTGAATCAAATAGGAAATAAAAAGGGAATAACTTCGTGATAGAAGTTGAAATTGTTCCAGATATGGGTATGATAATTGTTACGTGGCTTGTTTGACAATTAGGAAACAAACGAGGTTATATTTTTCATATTGGAATAATACATTTTTCGTTTATCTTACATTACGTCCGGTTATTTTACGATAATTAAAAATTATCGGAATTGGATAACAACGTAACGCAGAGTAGTTAGAATTTAGGAAATCATTTATTCTTTAGATGGACAAGTGTACTTGCACTTGTTTTATAGCCCACCGTCTGTGCTTTATAGCCAATATATATATTCTCTCACACGGTAGCATTATTGATGGTCAATAATTATTATGTATTTCAAAGACAGCAAATAACAAATAAGGTAATAGATTAATTCTAGTCCCTAACACTCTCCGATACATATTGCCACATTGGCAACTCACTGACCTCTCACAACACTCAGATACTTTCTCAATTCTCCACTCTTTGACTCACTATACTCTGCTTCGCCCATATCCTTGCACCCTTATTTAAACCTTACACTTCGTCTTCTTTCATACTCAAGTTTCTTCCCCAATCAGACATTCCCCACGCATTCTCGCCCTCAGTGAACCAGGTACTTCAAACACTCAGGACACATTCCTGAATTTTAGCTCGTTGCTCGCATTCGACTCTGTCATAAATATCCCTCGATACAATCGATATTCTCGTATGCGTGTCACTCGTCTCCAGACACTCTTTACATTCTCCTAGGGTCGCACTCGTTCCATCCCTATACTACTGACTAGTAGACGCGAGAGCTAGCAGTGACAAAAGACCGCCGCTAAGCCAACAATGTACATTTCCACTGATCGACGTTGCTCTTTCTTTTCTTCAACAAAAATCACTTTTGAAAAATAGCAGAAAGTAGAATTGTTAAATTGAGCTCGTTGTCGTGTAAGAATTAAGTTTCCAATAGCCTCGGAGATAAAACTTCTACGGGCTCACTCGGAAGAAAAGTCAGGAGAAAAGTAACAAAGTGGAAGTTTGTGTTAAAAAAACATGCTTTCATGCAGATATTCGAGGAAAGCTTTTAAAGTATGCTCTCTCGGCGAGTGTACGCTGCATAGGTATATTTTTATATCAATTTTCCTGCGGTTCTTGAATCGATGTTCTCCTTGATATCGAGAAACGATTAATGCGCCCGTGCTCTTTTCCATCAAATTTGATACATATAAAACTAATACGAAACCGATAATTCGAGAGCCGCCGGTATCCATATTATAACAAGCTGCGAGCCCAAAATATCAATTCCCAAAAGCGACCGATAATCGATTATCCATCACATCCACGGGAACCTTGCCGTTGCCGAGCTCTCGATACATTCATCCCAAACTCGGAATTAACCCCCGTTATTATAACCTGGGACGACGTGTCTAACTCGCGGGCTTAAAAATTTCATCCGACGATGAAAGACACCGAGTCCCAGGCGGCCTGTTCTCCCGATTAATCCGTGGAAATTTCATTCGCCGATTTATATCGATGGACGTAGGAAAGTGGCACGCGGAAGGCGAGATTTGATATTTTCTTAAGGGATTAAAATCTCTGCGAGGGAAAATTATGTTCGGGATTTTCGGCGTTGAAGCACCGCGCTTCCTTGCAGGCTCCAGCTTTAATCTCGCCGGCTACGGAGCAAGCCGATCCTCCTAATACATAATGGATCCCCAAGGCCTAAGGGCGAAGGTTCGTCCAATCGGATTAATGGCGTCGGCAGCACTTTTCCCGGCTAAATAATGCTACCGGGATTCGATGCATGCCGGCCCCTTCGTGGCCCGTTTCTCCACCGGGTGCACACGGATCGGTAGCATTCTCGGACACGTACACACCATCCGGCAATATCTCGAATTGCTCGTGATCGACCATCTTGCGAGTGCCTCCGTTTGCTTCGACTCGCGCTTCCGTGCTGACAGAGGAACACGTATGTACGTGGCAAGGATTCTCGAGGAACGAGAGGAGAGGGAACAGAGACCTGTTTAATTCCTCTCTCGATAGTTCTTGTAATTGTTGACGATGCAACAACCGATTTTCCACGTGCACGCAAACGCGATGCACATTAACGATGGCAATTACATCGTGCGTAATTATGATACCGTTCGTATAAAAATCGATAGTAATTTTCTAGCGTGCAGCTGTACGTGGTAGCAAGAATGGCGAGTCTAGAATGAAATTCGTATTTTCCAAAATTTTCCATCGATTTTCGATTATCGACTTTTCATCATCCCGATATTCAGCGCTCGTTGAAATACGCTCCTACTATTAAATCCCTCGATTCCGCGTTACAGCAAATTCTTCAATTACCGAACGATAAGTCCGCAACAAATACGATAAACCCCTTGTCAAATCTGCACTTATTAATTTCCAACGAGCGGATTTTCACGAAGCTACCTCGTTGGAAACGCTGCATAAAGAGCACGCGATGTCTCGATGTTAATACGTAAAGAACGTATCGAGCTTAATTCCTCTGTCACGTCCACTCGCGTTGCTTTCATTGTTGGAACAAGGGAAACTCATTTTCACCACCTCGTTTCAGGCTTCTTTCGGCCATTATTACCGACAAACAAAGAAACGACGATTCAACGAGACAGGGGGATGAGACCCCTCGGGGACGTCACCTCGAAAAGAAGTAACTACCTATTTTCGTAACAATATTACTAACATTTATCTCGGGGCTGCCGGTTCGCAGTTTCGCGGGAAAATCAAGTTCATCCAAGGCAGACAATTAACAAGGGCCGGGATCTTCGGTGTACCTATTTCACGGGGCTGCAGAGGGGCGCGGAGAGGGGTGGGCGGAATAACGCCTACGCGGAGCCAGTAAATTACTCTTAACTTCTCCGAGGGTAAAAATTACGGAGTTGTAAGGCCAGAAACCGGGAGGAGGGCTTAAAATTGCTCCCCGCGCCCCTGGCCCTCGCTCCCTTCATCACGGCCCCCGTGAGGAACCATAATTCTCGCGCTATCTACACCGAAACTGCTCCTTCTTGCCGGCTCTCCAGGCTCGCGGGAATCGCTCGTCATTTATTTATTTTCTCCTCGTCCCCCCTGGGACTCGGCCATCGGAGGAATCCGCCGAAGATGGAGCTGCTGGAGGCTCGCGAGTCCAGCTCCTCCAAAATCTGTCGGATCGCGATGGAAGTGGAGTCAGACGTGCGTCCATTCTCGCGAGAGAACGATTTTGCGGCCCTGATGAAAAGATTATCAGACGATGGCGACTCTCGTCGTCTGAATTTTTGATGAAATTACACGCTACGGACAGGTCGGTTAGACTTCGTGCGCCATTACTATTTAGGTATCATCCCTGAAGTGAACCTATTCGAAAGACGATAAGAGCTGGCCGCGAAGACGATCAAAGAACGTTCCCCTTAATTCGGTGGATACGTTGGGATAATGTCGGAAAGGTTGGTAGATCGTTCTGTTTCCACTATCATACGGTTATTACGATCCTCGAGAACCGGAGAATTTAATCGGGCAAAGTTCGTAAGTTATGGTATCGCGGGATGAAGGATGCTTCGTTTAGAGGCTTTGCTCCGGAGCGTTTATAAATTTGTTAATTTCGCGAAATGAGAGCTCGCGACGCTAAGTGAGAAAAATGAGGCTAGCTATTCGCGGAATGGCGGACGCTCGAACGCGCGGAAGAAAAAGAAGGGACGGCTGCTCGTGGAATCTTTTAACCGGCGTTTCTTGATCGGAGAAGTCCTCTTTTTCCCCGCTGGTATTGAGAAATAATAGACTCGGAATTAATCCGTTTTGCTCGCGATAAATGCGAGTGAATGTAACGGCGAGATTAAGAGCAGCTAATTGCTTCGTCGGTTAATAAGTAAACGATTTATTCAGAGAAGGAAAGGGGCTTCTGCCTCGATGTCCAGGGTGTTTGTCTTCGTTGACTGGAAAATGAGACTAGTGGGAAGAAGTTGATTCGGATTCGTTACTTTCTTACCTCGAGTTGCTCTTGTAAAAGGTCTCGGTTTCGCCAGCTGACTGCACGTGGCTCGTCAGGAATGGCGCGAGGAGCACGCACGTCGCGTAAATACGGGAAAGAGCAAAAAGGGGAACGCGGTTAAATATTCGCGAAATGGCAAACACTGCAAAGAAGATGAACTAGCGAAGATATTTTTGTTTCGAAGCTACACCGTTCAATTTTGCTATTTTCCCTGCTCGTTGGAGCGATCGCGTTAACAGGAAATGGTTAATTACGCTTCGGCTTCATTCGTTTCGTGCATTTATTCAAATCTTCCACGGAAGATTTTAATTACGCGAGGCTTTCTTTATCTGACCACTCGAATGCACTCACGACGCAAATAAAGAAGTAGTAAAGGCAAATGGGGTTAAGTATTTGCGAAATGGCGAACACTACTGCGCGGAGATAAAGAAACGAGGATCTTGTTTTAGAGGCTACATGTGCAAATTCAATTTCCTTATCTTCCTTCGACATTCGACCATTGCATTAACAGAGAAAACATCCATTTACACTTCGTTAGCTCTTCTAGATCTTTGTCCGAGATCTTTGTACGAAAGCTGCAATTAGCTTCAATTTAATTGACTCCGTAACGCGAATAAACGAACGCTAACGAATAAGAATAAGAACGAATATTGGAACAAACTAGAAACAGATATGTAGGGATACTTTTGATTGGCAAATATAAGGAATATGAGATGTTGTTTTTATTCCAATATACAGGGTGGGTCACCACATATGGCCATCTAGATATACGTCATTATTATTACGCATAGCGAAAAATGTTTCGGTTGATGTAAGGTCATTAATATTTCTTTAAATGGAACCATATACTTTTTATTACATCGCATTTGTTCGCACTCGATATAATCATAAATATCCCGTTCATCTGATCTTTGCACTCGTCCTACCATGTGCACTCCAGACGTCTCCCTGAAGATTCGTTCTGAACCATAGGCTGCTGCTTATTGTCCATCGTCAGCTAGATAGACCCATGTGTTCCCTTGCATTCACTTTCAAACCCTAGCATTCCTACAGATATTCTTCTGCCTATCCAATATACGCGTGTATCTTTTCCCACTTGTCCAAACGATTCGCGAAACACTTCCATTACCCACAGTTTCCCCACGTGCGTACCTCGACGCACTCTAGAAGGACCGCACGCACCTAGCAGATAGGCCAACACCCCTAATCGAATTCAGCGACACGCGTGTCACGGACGCAGTACCTACCTCGCTCCCCATTGGTCCTCTTCGGATCTTCGTCGTATCCGCGTTAAACAGCTCTTTTTCTCCTTCTCTAATTCAAGAGAAAACCATTTGAAAACCTTCGGGATTCCTCGTGCGTCCAAGACTGAGAACGCTGAGCGTTCACGTCGCGCGAACTGCTCGTTTCCTGCCAGTTACGATTACAAACGTTTCATTAGCCCCCGAGCTGCCTTGGAAGCTCAGCCGATCAGCCCTCTAATCAGGGGAATCTCTATTCTTCGCGTACCGGCAGCCATCGCGCAGCCAGTTTCCGGTCCACGCGTTACCCGGCTGTCCTAGAAACTCGCGTCTTCGTAAAGAGAGATGAATATCGCTGGATATTTGCGGAGAGAATCCAAGCGGAGATAAAAAGGACAGATCCTGGATGGTTAGAATCGCTCTTTAAATGTTAATTCTTCCATTTTCTTGGCATGTCGCTTGAAAATCCGCGAATGACCTCGTTCCTCTGGCCCTGCGCGAACAGTCGGCATCCTGGGCTCTAAGGCTGAAAGGTGAGGCGGAATTGGAAGGCAGGTGTCGCGAAGGATATCGAATTATAACCTGGCGATCTCGCTGGGGCAAGTTCAGAGAGGTTAAAACTTTACCAATTTGCTGGAACTGTGCAAGGAGAATGATTTCTCTGTGGAACGGAGAATTGTTGTCGGAGATCGTTAGAGTTGGGTGTTTGAGAAATTTGCGAGTAAGTGTTTCGTACCTTCTCCTTCGAATCTTTTGTCCCAAGATGTTCCTGGGTTTAGGCTTCGCGCGATGAATTCCAGAAGGAATTTCGGACCAATCACGGGGTGGGTTCACGGACTATCAAAAGTACTTACTCCTCGCGAACCTGGGACATCCTGGACGTTTCTATAGTCTCTCCGGGTGCAATTTATAAGCTGTAAATCTTGGACGATAAAGATTATGTTATCAGATGAGAGAAACAATCGCGTCCTTAATTCACGACTATTCGTGGACTAGCTAGGAACTAGGTTCCTCGCGAATCTAACTTCCACGGTAAAATATTCCTACAGTCTCCTTACCAAATGGGATTTATGAGCGTTAAATCTTGGACGATAAAGCGTGTTTTATCAGATGAAAGAAACAATCGTGCATATTCTCGTTGAAACGAACCCCCGGAGTTTCCTTTTCGAATACACTTGCAACTTTTAAATTGCGACGCGAGTTTACTTTCTCGCATCAAAGGAACGATGGAATGATATCAGAATAACTTGAATCGCGAGTATTCGTTGACAAACGAAAAAATAGAACGATCGGAAAGTTTGCGAGGTATCATCACGCGTATCGATAGCGTGCAAAGCTCCGTCCCCTCGATACTCGGTTTTTAAACCGTACAAATCGATCAAAGAATTAATTGAATATTTTACACTTGTCTCCCGTCCACTGTTTATCCTGTCAAAAAAGCCGGCTGATCCCGCAAACAATTTCCACCTAAGGCGAAAGTGTCAGTGGCAGATCGGCGTGTAATCTACTATCGGGGAGAGAGCGCGGAGCCGCTATTACTCGTAAATACACGAGTCGCCGGACAAAATTGGTGGAAACGATTGTAATTGAAGGCGTGTGCATACGCGGGTGAAAAGGGTGAACAAGCGACGATTTAAATGGAGAAAGAGGGACGAACTGGCGATATAGGAAAGGAAAAACCGGACAATCGAGAAGGGGTGAATGGGAGCGAGCGAGGAGGGAAGGAAACGAAGAAAAGGAAGGGGTAAGGACTGGAAAGGGGTAAAGGGGACGAAACAAGTCGAAAAAAAAAAGAAATAAAACGAAGAAATAGAAAAGGATTCAGATCCTGCGTCGTTATTCTGTTCCCGCTGATCGTTGTCGTGTTCGGTTGAATTTCGATTCGATTCCCTGGCGTGGCGATGGTAAACGCGATGCAGAAGCGAAAAAATTCTCGGCGCGGTTACGTGGTCGCGGATGAATGGACGGGGCTACACGTGTTGGTGCTTTATTCGGTGGCGATAAACGTCATAGCCGAGAGACGACGGTAACTAAACCGCGCAACTATTACTTTCGATATGGCTGCGTGTCGCCGTTTGAAAGGGTGGCCGCGTGATCGCAATTTGCCGGCCGGAAACGCGACGATTTTCCACCGTTTCAGGCTCGCTGATGGGAACGGAAGAAGTTTGAAATTTCACGCGTCGATGGTACTTTCGGTTTTGGCCAATTGGCGAACAGAGTGACTCGTCACCCGCGATAATGGCGGCTGCGTCGACCCGCGAGCACCCCGCGTCGCGCGGGGCGAAAAAAGGAAAGAGAATACGCGATAAAGGACGCGATGATCGCGAAAATGCTTATAATACGAGCCATAAAATGGAGGAATGTAAATTCGTTCCAAATTGCGAGATCTCGGGTCCTCTTTATTTCGAGCCGATCTCGAATGTAGAGGGTGAAACGAGCCCTCGAAGATTGAAAATTCTTCCTCCTTTGCTCCTTCATAAATTTTAAACATCTCATGGATGAAGTACACCTTTGAAGAAATTCATATTACGGAGCGGACCCACTGAACCTTCAAATTTCCCTTCTCCGTGTTCCTACCTTTGATCGAGGAATATTCAAACGATAACAATAGATCTGACCCCTCGGATCCATCGGTCGCGAACGGCGGATACATTTCATAGCTCCGGGTCTAATAACATAACTCAGGGAAGACAGCATCGATTTCGGATACTTGGATAATGTGCCACGGTAAGAAGAATCAATCGTCGGTAAGGGTGTATCCAATCCGACCTCTCGATCGACTTGGACCGCGGCTGCAATTCCAACGGGAGAGAGCCTTCGTTCGTGTCGGGGCATCGGGAACAGACCTTTTCCCACTTGATTCGGAGAAACAAATAAATCCGTGGAATGGAACGGTTGTTGAGAACGAGTCGTAGATATTGAAACGATAAACTTCACTGGAAAAATTAATAACGGTGCGTTAGTATGACAATCTTTAAGTAGCTCCGAGAATTATAAGCTCGAATTTTATTTCATTTATCCAAGCGACGTGATTCGTGAAAAGTATCGAATTTTCGAAAAAGAAATCTGTGGGGTTCCTCCCCCGTATCGTTATTGTCGTCGATCTGTGGCGGTGATGCTAGAAGGGATGAAAGGAAAAGAAATGGATGCTTTTTGTCCTGAGCCTGCTAGTGGACTCATTGGTAAGGCTACTCAATAGACCTTGCCTTAAATGGGAATACTATTAGAAAATTTGGGAATTGTATATATAGGAAACAAATGGCTTTTTACCAAGGACTTGCAAGAAAGTCCTGAAACCTCCCTCTATTCCCGAGGGTGAGAATGATGCCGCCACAGATTCATAACGCAACGATTCTAGCTGTCAGAATAGATATACACGGGTTCCACGACACGAAAAGTCTAGACAAAGAACAGAACGGAACGACTAAGCACGTACGAATGCGACGACGAAGAAGAAAAGCTGGCAAACGAAGGCAAGATGGCGGCGAGAAGCGAAAGAAGATTGCAGCTCGCAACAAAGAGACGGCACAAAGAAAGCAGCATAAATCTCGGAGACGGAGACGAGCTCAAAATGCTCGACGGAGCTCTTTGATTTATTTATTTGTTTCTCGTTAAAGTTACCCGACAAAGTTGCACGAGGCTCCTTGCTATATAACCGATACCACGTAACCCGACCGAGACGGCGACCACTTCGACACTTGGACGCGTTCAACGAGCGAACAATGAAGCACAGCACAAAGAGACTTCCCGTTCGAATTGACGGAATAGCACGATTCGACGGAGACCAGCAAGCGTGAATGAATTCCTTTCGAGTTCCGTGCCAAGGAGATAGTTCGCTCCGTTTCGATATCCGTTTCTTCAATCCTCGCGCGAGCGAGCGCCGCGTTGTACTACTGGCGAACAGAGACGGCCGCGACAGGATTCTTTGCCTGCTGGAATCTAACGGACGTGTCGATCGGGCACGTCGAATGGGTACGAGAGTGAAAGTTAGGGAGTAAGTAGTATGGTAGAGGCATCGCGTGGAACGCTGTGTCAATTCTACCTTTGACACTGGGTGAGATTTCGTCGCGAGATCTTATACTCGTATGAAGGAAAAGAAATATGAACAGGGAACATCATTCACTCGTCTTTAGCGATTTTAAATGTTAGTATCGAGATTCCTTTATGACAAAAGTGAGTTTATTAATGATAAGATTGGTATAGTGAGTATTCGTTATGTCAATTGATCACGTCGAATGAGTACGAGAGAGAAAGTCGAAGTTAGGGTGTAAGTGTTGCAAGTCAGCTACGTCCATGCAACGATGACGATAGGTCTGTTAGAGGTTGCAGGCCAATACCGACCTTTGGACATCAAGGGGTCGGTTTTGGGGGTTTAAAAGGGTCTGCTGTCGTATATAAAGTATAGATACTTTATACATTGTGACCCACAGTGGCATTAAAAAAGACTAGTATTTCATTTGTATATTGCATATAGCGTATAAATTTCACGTGTATTAAACCTTTACAAATACAATTGCTGTGTAACTGAATACGGTTACTTCCCTGCACGTTAATCATTTGGGTTTCCTTCACGAAATTGCCAGCAGTAAGTAGTATGATAGAGGAATTGCGCGGAACGCTGTGTCAATTCCACCTTTGACACTGGGTGAGATTTTATCGCGAGATCTTATACTCATGGAACATCATCCACTCGTCTTTAGCAATTTTAAGTGTTAGTATCGAGATTCCTTTATGACAAAAGTAAGTTTATTAATGATAAGATTAATATAGTGGATGCTCGCTCTGTCGATAGAGCACGTCGAATGAGTACGAGAAAGTCGAAGGTAGGGTGTAAGTAGTATGATAGAGGAATCGCGCGGAACGCTGTGTCAATTCCACCTTTGACACTGGGTGAGATTTCGTCGCGAGAGCTTATACTCGGGGGATGTTCACTCGTTTTCAGCGATTTTAGGTGTTAGTGTCGAGATTCATTTATGATAAAAATAAGTTTATTTATGATAAGACTAGTATAATATTCGTCTATTAAGTAACTAAGCAAAAGGGTCTTGAAGTGAACACGTAACTTTGCTGTCTGAATGGAACTGTTGAAGCGAAGGAAAATGTTCTTATATGTTATGTCCAGTGACGTAACATTCCAGTTCTTTGGCTCATGTCACTCGCTAAGGCTCTGACACTGGGATCCTTAGACAAGTGACGCACTTGGTATTCGTTTGTTACCCTCCAACAATTAGTGACTTAGATAGTGAGAATTGTATACTTGCTTTCATTATCTAGCAGGTAAAAATACTTAGAAACATCGGGCCCTGGATAACAATCTACAGTATTACAAATTGATCTTGTCCATAAAACACGTGCCATAAAAGTTCCCAGACGTGTACAAGGATCTAGGTGTAATGAGTTCTGGAATATTTTTACGAAAAGATAAGATAAGTGAGATAACCACGAGCTGTTTACACAGTCTAGTTAATGTAATCCTGTATTATCTTCGGAATTACATGATCCTGTGCGAAGAAAAATGAAAGGCAGAAAATTATCGTCCGAATCTTGTTGAAAAGGATCTCTGGGCTAGACGGTTTTTAGCATTTTCATATCGCGAACATGCTCGTTACCGTATTCGCTTAACAGAAATTACATTCTGTAGCTTACCGCGTATCAGTTTACACGCGTATCTAAAAGGTGTAATAAATTGGCCAACGATACAATCGGGAAATACATCGCACGTGATGGATTAAGTACACGCTTCCACGGTCTCGGCTCGCCATTGGCTTCCGCGCTGATAACACGCCGCAGACAACGACGATACGAACACCTTTCCAGGGCAGGAGGACTAGGTCACGTTTAAACCGGGTTGCCGGTTTATTCCGACAACACATCAGAGTCATAATCACGTCGATGCAGCAATGTCACGTTATCATTCGTATGCAATGATTCGTCACCAGTCACGCTGTCGCATGGGACATTTCGCGCGCATGACACTGCAGCTCGTTTTACGAAGAACACCACTAGTACGGGAGACATACTACGCGTGTACTGACACGCGTACCTGATGATAATAAGAATCGTAATGTCCTATTACGAACCGTGTCCAACGCGATTTCCAGTGTCTTTTCTCTGTATTTCCTATCTCTGATGATCGTTACCGTTGCCAGGATTGGATCGGTTATTTTATTAGAAATATTCGCGACTATTCCTCTGACACGACACGGTAATTAGCGAAGGAGGCAGAGGAAATAGGGAAATTCGCGAGGCGAGTATGATCGATCTTGAGATTAAAACTCGTCAGAGAATGGGGTAGGAGTTTAACGAAATCCTTAGGATGGAATGGCGTTGTTCGTTGGTAACGAAAATGGAATTATATGTTAAATGAAAATTATTGATAATAATTGCGAACGAAGCTGCGAGCCTTGTTATTCCGTCGGAAGCCCTGACGCATTGTTCGCCAACTCTGTTACCATGGCTATCTCGCGTCTGGAAGTTAACGGAAACTTATAATTAGGCGACAATACGTTTTACGTTTACGCGGGATGCGAACTGATGGGACGAAGCGGTTACAAGTGTAACGCGATTATGACAAACGAGAGTGGAAGTTGCAAATTTTAGATCCTCTTGCATATTTTCCTTGTGGATAGTATATCGTTCAGCCTGGCTTTAGAATACAACGATCAAAACCAATGTGTACGTTATCTTAGTTGAAGATAATAGTTGGTACTGGTATACAAGATCGTTTGATGCCACTTGAAAGTCTCTGAAATCATGAAATTAGTATCTGAAGCCATTTTAGCATCGTTTGAAGGCCTTCGAGGATACTCTAGGTCGTTTGAAGATCACTCAAGGACATCTGAAGACTTTTAAGGTCGTTTCAAAGTCGTTTTTAAGTTCGAAGGCCTGTAATGTCGTATGAAAATAACTCGTGTCTCATAAAAGTCATTCCATTGGAATTCAAGGTCTTTCAAGGGTTACAAGATCAATCATCAAATCAATGTCATTGATACGATATAGACCATTCTATGGACTCGTCGTATCACCTGGTTCAAAAGAAATCGGCAAGATCGTATCGCCGTGAAGAAATGTGCGAAATCGATAGGCTATCTAAATCGTTCTAATTGGCAAATTGGACGTGACAGTGGCACTATATCGCACCGGGGGGAAAGCTAATTCAGACGCGAAAAATGTTTCGCGGATATATCCGATGCGACATTGCGACGTCGTTGGACAGTCAATATCAACAAAATTCGATTTTCTTT
Source organism: Eufriesea mexicana (assembly GCF_001483705.2). Lineage (NCBI taxonomy): Eukaryota > Metazoa > Arthropoda > Insecta > Hymenoptera > Apidae > Eufriesea > Eufriesea mexicana. The sequence continues at coordinate 235,332 of NW_016914697.1, forward strand.
CCCGTGAATTGGTCAGTGATTGGTCGGCCGCGCGACTTGCACCCGCTACTTCCTGCACCAAGTGTGTAATTCGATTCGAAACATTCTATGCACTCCATTGATAGTCTCTACTCGAGGCCTCGCAAGCTTTCGACTTCCCTGCAATTCGATTCTCGTCGCGAGTCCAGCTCGCCGTCGGCGTTTCCACGCCATTTCTGTCGGGACCAGCGTTTGACCCAAGATCCTCTCTTTCTCACTCCCTCTCTCTCTCCCCCTCTCTTTTCACGCGTGTTATAACCGGATAAAGCAACGTTCAGAGGAAAGTGAAATTTCTCGAAATGTCTCGAGAAATTTCATGTTTCTTGTGACACCTTGTATATAATATATGGCTCGAAATAGTGAGGCTATTTACACGCTTCGTTTGCAAAAGAGCGAAAGATGGAATCGTTTTTTCCGGTTTATAAATAAATTTTTAGTATTTCGAAACTGACCATATATACGGTTGTATCACTCGGTTGTATCACCGATGCTGATGTATCGATGGTTTATCCATCTAAACTATAGCTAGGTGCACGCGTACTCTGTGAATATTCAAAATCGAATTCAATGACGAAGCTTCGAATGAAAACATTTTATTCTTTATTTTCGATGTTTTTTCATATAGAATTACCACCTTCCCGATTGTACTATCGTTGTTAGGACACCCTGTGTATAATCACTTGCATCGTTCGAAAAACTTGCTGGTATTCGATCAAAGTTCGTCTCTAATTCATAGATTAGAAAATTACGATAAAATGAATCCATTGAGACTAATTCATAATTTAAAAAATTCTATAAATTACAAGTGAGTCGTAGGTAATTGTAGCAACGAATTACAAGTATAGTAATATAGCCACTTGCATCGTTCGGAAAACTTGCTGTTATTCGGTCAAAATTAGTCTCTAATCCATAGAAAATTACGATAAATAAATCTATTGAGACTAATTCGTAATTTAAAAAATTCTATAAATTACAAGTGAGTCGTAGGTACCTGTAACAACGAATTACAAGTATAGTAATATAGCCACTTGCATCGTTCGAAAGACTTGCTGTTACTCGGTCAAAATTGGTCTCTAATCCATAGGAAATTACGATAAACTGGATCCATTGAGACTAATTTATAATTTTAAAAAATTCTAGGAATTACAAGTGAGTCGTAAGTACGGGCAGTAACGAGGTACAAGTATAGTAATATAGCCTGCTGAATCCAACTGTCTATATTCTGTGCTCGCGTTTCGTTCTCGTCCACTTTCTGCCTTTGAAGAGTAGATAAGAGAACGAATAACAAGGTGTTCCCTGTTCAGTACGCGGAATAAAAGTTCGCTAAGAGCGGAATAAACGATTAAACGAGAGATGATGGATCCAAGGCCGCTTGTGCCTCAAGTGCACCGAACTAAATTTCGTTTTCGTCGACCTCAGGATGTCAGTGACTCCTAGTCCTGAGACAGGGCTTTCGACCTCACCACGTGTATGGGCGGCCGAGCAATGCCACGAGCTAAAATTACAGCCGCTCAAATATTTAGCCGTCCTTCTGATAGTTAACACTGAACGCCAAAAACCTCGTTCGAGCACACTCGGTCACGTACGCACGCTATGGTGATAAATATGATCTAACACCTTGCCAACGACCCACGATTTCTAACGCCTACATATAGGATCACGAAAATATCTAGATACCAATTATCAAATTGACCAATTTAGCTCATACCAATTATTCGATTAACCGAAAAAATTTTTCGTTTAATGAAATGTATAGAATCGCTTAAAATTTTATTCTCAATTTTCGTTCAGATACACGTATCGAAGACTTTATAAGGTTTATACAGGGTGCAAAGGAGAGTAATAGAAGAGATATTAAGGTCGAGCTATTTTTTTTTTTAATTAAATATTTTTTTGTACGTAATGAGAAAGTGCAGCTGGCCGAGTAACGACCCTGCGTGCAAAAATAAGCCGAGAGAATTATATTTTTGAATTTAGCGAATTTCGATTTGTCCGAGTTCGAAGTGCTATTAATCATACGCAAATCGAGAATATATAGCTAATTCTGGCTTCCAAATTCGATACGGAATAAAGGAAAATAGTCGTACGCAGATATCATGGAAATAAAATAATAACATTAACAGAACACGACGCGGTTCGAGTTTAATGATTTAATGAGCAAATACAGAGACGAACGAATCTAAATTTACAATTAGTACATAAATATTTGCAGATTTTGGAACTCGGTTTTCCCTCAAACACGAAGGTTTAAATGGAGAAATAATATTCTCTTTTCTGTACAAAAATAGTTACTTTGTCAGCTGCACTCTCAACCCTCTCTTATTACACCCACATATGTATGAAAGAAATATACAATAATCACATAATAGTAATGGACCCTTTGTATATACCTACTATTATACTTTTAAATACCAGAACCGAAGTTTCATTATATATTTCCTAATATCACGGCGATTCAAATATCACCAATTTTTTGATCAAATTTTGCTAATTTAATTCGAGTGTCGTATGTACATACTTCATACTTATACGATATACACACACTTGTATCTATATTTTCTCCATAATTTTCGTATATGCAAAATTACGAACACTTTCTTGCCTCGCAAATTCCCCAATCTTTTACTACTTTCTCGTTAGGCATTGAAAAATTCGCATTTCCACGTTATTTCCGCATATGGCATATTTTCAAACGGAACAATTCCTACTTATACGTATGAAATACCATTTGGCACAAAGTAGAAGATTTTCGTGTGCCGATGCTTAGCCGGTTCAATATGCGCCCGCGCGCGAATTTCAAAGAATTGGGAAGAAAGCGAGCGAGAACGAAGAAATGAAATTTAAAAGTAAAAGGACAAAGACGCGAAAGGGAAAATAAAAGCTCAACGGTGGAAGCGAGAAGAGGCGACGGGCTAAATAGAGCGCGAAGAGGAGCGAGGCGTTATCAGTTCCGCGTCCGTGGGGAACGCCAGCGTCCGATCTCCGGCGTCTAGAAACGAACTTGACCCGGTTAAAGCCAGCTGCAGGAATATTTCGTGATGTACCTGTCGGGCGCAGGTAGAACTCGGACGAAGGTGAGGCCCCGGCTAGAGCGGGACGCGGCGTTACGTCGTACGCGCGAGCGAAACGGCTGCTCCGCGAGAGACAAAGAGTAGGTCAAGTTCAGAGGAACGTGGATGGAGTAACAGTCGAGTGACTCTCGCTTTCATATTCCCCGTGGCGTGCTGGCTGCCGTATGCACGTGTGCACGCGTGACCGCACACGCTGCGAATCCGCCTGCTCCTTCGCCGCGAAACCGAAGGATGAGCGCTGGCCAGCGAGGCTGAGGATCGGTCCAGGGGTTGTTTTCCGGTGGCGCCATCCCTCATAATTTGAACGATGATCTCTGAAGATCGACGTGGGAATCTTCGAGATCGCAATTGGAAATATTGGCTTGGAGATAAATTTGGGGGGCTTTGGAGGGGTTCTAGAGTAGGTGGCGTGTGTAGGTATGCGAGGAAATTGCTGGGGATGAAATTAGTACGATATGAAACATTTTCAAATGCTTGTTTGATCTTAAAGAACAATTTGGTTTAATTTTATAGCAGTTTCAGAGAGTGTGAAGTATGTGGATTTGCTTAGAAATCGCTAATGGTGGAATTAATATAATATGGAGAATTTTTTGGTACCAGTTTGATCTTGAAGAAAAATTTGATTTAAGTTTGGGGCAATTTCAGAAAGTAGGAAGTACGTGGATGTGCTTAGAAATCGTTGGTGATAGGGATTAATGCGATATGAATCATTTAGAAATACTAGTTTGATCTTGAGGAAACATTTGAATTAATTTAGGAGCAGTTTCAGAGAGTATGAAATACGTGGATATGCTTAGAAATCATTGGTGATAGGAATTAGTGTGATATGAATCATTTAGAAATACTAGTTTGATCTTGAGGAAACATTTGAATTAATTTAGGAGCAGTTTCAGAGAGTATAAAGTATGTGGATGTATTTCGAAATCGTCAGTGATGGAATTGGTATAATATGGAGAATTGTTGGGTAACAGTTTGATCTTGAAAAACAATTAAGTTTAATTTTAGGACAGTTTCAGAGAGTATAAAGTATGTGGATGTGCTTCGAAATCGTCAGTGATGGAATTGGTATAATATGGAGAATTGTTGGGTAACAGTTTGATCTTGAAAAACAATTAAGTTTAATTTTAGGACAGTTTCAAAGAGTATGAAATACGTGGATATGCTTAGAAATCATTGGTGATAGGAATTAGTGTGATATGAATCATTTAGAAATACTAGTTTGATCTTGAGGAAACATTTGAATTAATTTAGGAGCAGTTTCAGAGAGTATAAAGTATGTGGATGTATTTCGAAATCGTCAGTGATGGAATTGGTATAATATGGAGAATTGTTGGGTAACAGTTTGATCTTGAAAAACAATTAAGTTTAATTTTAGGACAGTTTCAGAGAGTATGAAATACGTGGATATGCTTAGAAATCATTGGTGATAGGAATTAGTGTGATATGAATCATTTAGAAATACTAGTTTGATCTTGAGGAAACATTTGAATTAATTTAGGAGCAGTTTCAGAGAGTATAAAGTATGTGGATGTATTTCGAAATCGTCAGTGATGGAATTGGTATAATATGGAGAATTTTTGGGTACCAATTTGATCTTGAACAACGATTTGGTTTAATTTTAGGGCAGTTTCAGAGAGTATGAAGTATGTGGATGCGCTTAGAAATCATGAGTTGTAGAGATTTGTATAATATGAAAATTTTTGTGACAACATGGCGATTGGATTTTGAAGAAAAATTTGAACTAATTTTGGGACAGTTTCAGAGAGTATAAATTTCGTGGACGTGCTTAGAAATCGTTAGTGATAGGGATTAATGTAATATGGAAAATTTATAGGTACCAGTTTATGTACATGTGGATGTACTTAGAAATAGTTGAAGGAAGAACAAGTACGAAATTAAACCTTTCGAAATGCCAGTTTGATTTAAAAGAAAAATTTGTATGATATTTGTAGAAATTTGAGGTAGGGTAGATGCATATAAATGTACGTATAAATCGTTGAAAGTAGAATTAGCGAGGAGAAATAACGATCTTTAAAAAGCGAAGGAAATTATCGAGTAAAACACCAGCATGGAAATTTCTGCGATGATAATCTGATAGCGAAGAAAAATTTGGATTAAATTTGCAGAAGTTTTAGGAAAAGCAGAGTACGTGGAAGCACGTAGAAATCGTTGGAGGGAAAATTAACAAGTGGAAGTATTCGAGAAGTGGATGGAAATAGGAAAAAGAATTTGAGGTTCAATCGATAGTCTTTCGCGAGTGACTGATTGTCGAAGATGAAAGTATGGAAGTGATAGATATCGAATTCCTGTTCGTATGATTTATACAGACATCGGTTATGAACGATCAAAGGAAGATAATTTTCTAACTTCCGCTATCGCGAAACTTCATTTTATTCTACTTGATCAGCAAAGTTCCCTTGAGGAGTAACAAATAGAAGATAGACGATTGATTAAACTCGACTCGTGAGCAGGAAAAACGTCTTTCCTTGAAACATCGTACCCTTTGCCTTTTTATCCCTCGGCGTAAAAGAAAGGCGACAAGAAAGAAGATAAAAACATAAATTCCCTATAATCCCGCGAACCGATGGGTCCCAGGAAAATTGAATTCTCCGTTAATTATAAAAATCCGATTGGGAATTTTCATTCGCCAATTGCTCTGCGGTTCCATCTTCCGGGACGGAAACACGGGTTATCGCTTGTGCAGGGATGACAAGAAACGGTCCCCAATTTTCCTGGGTCTAATGACGAGATTGTATCTACTAATGTTGCATCGTTCTACAGCGAAACGCGCGCGGTCAACAGCTTCCATGTCCCCGATTATCCTGACCACCTGTCACAATGATTATTCGTAGGCACATAATCCGATTGCCGTTTGTCGACGATAACAACGTCGTGGAGAACGTATGCGTGTACGAAATACGATTACTCCGGCATGAACAGCTTTAATTTCGACGTGATTACGGTGAACGTTAGGACGAGATAATGCCGGTATTATGTTGTTCGAACGGCAGCCGTAAAACGTTGAGCAAGAAACAGGTAAACAGGCAGAGGAGAACGGACAAGCATCTTTGGTATCTAAATATTCATCTAGACCGGCGTAACGAGTAATTGGATAGTCTTATCTGAAAATGAGCCGAGATTATGGAAAGCGCCGTTTCGTTATTCAACGAGATCGCGCGATAAAAAGCTTCCCGAACTATTTTGATTAGAACGAATTCGCGATGGCGACTGGCGGAAGTGCCAGGCAGGACACGGGGGAATATGGAAAAGGGTATTAGCGTGCTACATTGCCAGAGGTAAAAATCTTTCCCCAGAGGTCTTACACTTTGGTCTCCCGCTATTTAAAGTTCGACCTAGCCCCGCTTCTCGAATTCCTTCAAAGAAGGCGTTTTGTACATAATCACGTATTTATCGACGTCCTGAATTATTCACGAAGTATCGTTGTTGCAAAATTAGAAGGAAATAAAAACGTCATTATTCATGGCCCATAATCCATAACTTCAATAGCGGCCCTCGAGCGATCCATAATTTTTATGATCGACGTTTAACGCGACTAAACCCGCTCCTCTATACGTCTCTCCAGCCCACTGTCGATAAACCTTGACTTATCGCGCTACCGGCCCACGAATCCCAAATTATAAAAAAAAAAAAAAAAAAAAAAA